>NW_027480428.1:5454545-5757575 GCF_051401765.1 Calliopsis andreniformis
ATAGTTAGGTACTAAGAAGTCAATGCCAGAAGCATAAAATGCAATAAAGATGCAACAGTTGTTCCATCGTATAACAGGAATAGCTGCAAACAGTGTGAAAGTACAGGTCATTTCTACGTTCCGGGTAATCCAGGTTTCACTCTAGGGCGTTGCTCCACCAGATCGAATAGCTAGGGACTTAGAATTCAACGCCAGAAGAATAAAATACAATCTAAGTACAGCAGCTTTTCCACCGAATAAAATGAATAGTTGCATACATTGTGAAAGCAACGGTCATTTCTACGTTCCGGGCAACCTAGGCTGCACTCTACGGCGTTGTTCCACCAGATCGAATAGTTAGGGCCTAAGAAGTCAACACCAGAAGAATAAAATACAAAATAAACACAACAGCCTTTACACCGTATAAAATGAATTATTGCAACCAGTGTGAAGGTGATGGTCATTTCTACGTTCCGGGCAACCTAGGCTTCACTCTGGGGCATTGTTCCAACAGATCGAATAATTAGGGCCTAAGAAGTCAACGCCAGAAGCATAAAATACAATATAAATATAACAGTTTTTCCATTGTATAAAACGAATAATAGCAACCAGTGTGAAAGCTATGGTCATTTCTAATTTTCGGGCAACCTAGGCTTCACTCTAGGCCGTTGTTCCACCCGATCGAATAGTTAGGACCTTAGAAGTCAACGCCCGAAGCATAAAATACAAAATAAATAGAACAGCTGTTCCATGTATAAAACGAATAATTGTTTCCAGTGTGAAAGTTATGATCATTTCTACGTTCCGGGCAACCTAGGCTTCACCGTAGGGCGTTGTCCCACCAGATGGAATAGTTGGGGCCTAAGAAGTCAACGCCAGAAGGATAAAATACAACATAAATACAACAGTTTTTCCATCGTATAGATTGAATAATTGCAACCAGTGTGAAGGTTATAGCCATTTCTACATTTCGAGCAACCTAGGCTTCACTCTAGGGCGTTGTTCCACCAGATCGAATAGCTAGGGCCTGAGAAGTGAACGCCAGAAGCATAAAATACGATAAAGATGCAACAGTTTTTCCATCGTATAAAACGAATAATTGCAACCAGTGTGAAAGTTATGGTCATTTCTACATTCCGAGCAACCTAGGCGTCACTCTAGGGCGTTGCTCCAGCAGATCGAATAGTTAGGTCCTTAGAAGTCAACGCCAGAAGCATAAAATACGATATAAATACAACAGCTTTTCCATAGTATAAAAGGAATAATTGCAAACAGTGTGAAAGTAATGGTCATTTCTACGTTCCGGGCAACCTAGGCTTCACTCTACGACGTTGTTCCACCAGATCGAATAGTTAGGCCCTAAGAAGCCAACACCAGAAGAATAAAATACAAAATAAACACAACAGCCTTTACACCGTATAAAATGAATTATTGCAAACAGTATGAAAGTACTGGTCATTTCTACGTTTCGGGTAACCTAGGTTTCACTCTAGGGCGTTGCTCCACCAGATCAATCACTTAGGGCCTTAGAAGTCAACGCCCGAAGCATAAAATGCAAAATAAATAGAACTGTTTTTCCATCGTATAAAACGAATAATTGCTACCAGTGTAAAAGTTATGGTCATATCTACGTTCCGGGCAACCTAGGCTTCACTCTAGGGCGTTGCTTCATCTGATCGATTAGTTAGGGCCTTAGAAGTCAACGCTAGAAGCAAAATATACAATAAAGATGCAACAGTTTTTCCATCGTATAACAGGGATAACTGCAAACAGTGTGAAAGTACTGGTCATTTCTACGTTCCGGGTAACCTAGGTTTCACTCTAGGGCGTTGCTCTACCAGATCGAATAGCTAGGGACTTAGAATTCAACGCCATAAGAATAAAATACAATATAAATATAACCGTTTTTCCATCGTATAAAACGAGTATTAGCAACTAGAGTGAAAGTTATGGTCATTTCAACGTTCCGGGCAATCTAGGCTTCACACTAGGGCGTTCCTCCTCCAGATCAATCAGTTAGGGCCTTAGAAGTCAACGCCCGAAGCATAAAATACAAAATAAATAGAACAGTTTTTCCATTGTATAAAACGAATAATTGCTACCAGTGTAAAAGTTATGGTCATATCTACGTTCCGGGCAACCTAGGCTTCACCCTAGGGCGTTGTTCCACCAGATCGAAAAGTTAGGGCCTAAGAAGTGAACGCCAGAAGCATAAAATACAGAATAAATAGAACAGTTTTTCTATTGTATAAAACGAATAATTGCTGCCAGTGTGAAAGTTATGTTCATTTCTACATTCCGAGCAACCTAGGCTTCACCCTAGGGCGTTGTTCCACCAGATGAAATAGTAAGGGCCTAAGAAGTCAACGCCAGAAGCATAAAATACGATATAAATACTACAGCTTTTCCATCGTATAAAACGAATAATTGCTACCAGTGTGAAAGTTATGGTCATTTCCACGTTCCGGGCAACCTAGGCCTCACTCCAGGGCGTTGTTCCACCCGATCGAATAGTTAGGACCTTAGAAGTCAACGCCCGAAGCATAAAATACAAAATAAATACAACAGCTTTTCCATCATATAAAACGAATAAGGGTAACCAGTGTGGAAGTTATGGTCATTTCTACGTTCCGGGCAACCTACGTTTCACTCTAGGACGTTGCTCCACCAGATCGAATAGTTAGGGCCTAAGAAGTCAACGCCAGAAACATAAAATACGATATAAATACAACAGCTTTTCCATCATATAAAACGAATAAGGGTAACCAGTGTGAAAGTTATGGTCATTTCTACGTTCCGGGCAACCTACGTTTCACTCTAGGACGTTGCTCCACCAGATCGAATAGTTAGGGCCTAAGAAGTCAACGCCAGAAGCATAAAGTACAATAAAGATGCAACAGTTTTTCCATCGTATAACAGGAATAATTGCAACCAGTGTGAAAGTTATGGTCATTTCCACGGTCCGGGCAACCTAGGCTTCACCCTAGTGCGTTGCTACACCAGATCGAATAGTTAGGGCCTTAGAAGTCATCGCCTGAAGCATACAATACAATAATAATACAATAGTTTTACCATCGTATAACAGGAATAACTGCAACGATTGTGAAAGATATGGTCATAACCACGTTCCGGGCAACCTAGGCTTCACCCTAGGGCGTTGCTCCACCAGATCAAACAGTTAGGGCCTTAGATGTCAACGCCAGAAGCATAAAATGCAAAATAAATAGAACTGTTTTTCCATCGTATAAAACGAATAATTGCTACCAGTGTAAAAGTTATGGTCATATCTACGTTCCGGGCAACCTAGGCTTCACCCTAGGGCGTTGCTCCACCAGATCAAACAGTTAGGGCCTTAGATGTCAACGCCAGAAGCATAAAACACAATAAAGGTGCATCAGTTTTTCAATCGTATAACAGGTATAACTGCAACCAGTGTGAAAGTACTGGTCATTTCTACGTTCCGGGTAACCTAGGTTTCACTCTAGGGCGTTGCTCCACGAGATCGAAAACCTAGGGACTCAGAATTCAACGACAGAAGAATAAAATGCAATATAAGTACAACAGTTTTTCCATCGCATAAAATGAATATTTGCAAACATTGTGAAAGTAATGGTCATTTCTACATTCCGAGCAACCTAGGCTTCACCCTAGGGCGTTGCTCCAACGGATTGAATACTTAGGGCGTTAGAAGTCAACGCCAGAAGCATAAAATGAAATAAAAATACAACAGCTTTTCCATTCTATAACAGGAATAATTGCAACCAGTGTGAAAGTGATGGTCACTTCTACGATCAGGGTTACCCAGGTTTCACTCTAAGGCATTACTCCACCAGATCGAATAGCTACGGCCGTAGAAGTCAACGACTGAAGCATAAAATGCAATAAAAGTACAACAGTTTTTTCATCGTATAACAGGAATAATTGCAGCAAGCGTGAAGGTAATGGTCATTTCTACGTTCCGGGCACCCTAGGCATCACTCTTGGGCGTTGTTCCACCAAATGGAATAGTTACGGCCTAAGAAGTCAGCGCCAGAAGCATAAAATACAATACAAATACAACAGCTTTCCATCGTATAAAACGAATAATGGTAACCAGTGTGAATATTATGGTCATTTCTACGTTCCGGGCAACCTAGGCTTCACTCCAGGACGATGCTCCACCAGATCGAATAGTTAGGTACTAAGAAGTCAATGCCAGAAGCATAAAATGCAATAAAGATGCAACAGTTGTTCCATCGTATAACAGGAATAGCTGCAAACAGTGTGAAAGTACAGGTCATTTCTACGTTCCGGGTAATCCAGGTTTCACTCTAGGGCGTTGCTCCACCAGATCGAATAGCTAGGGACTTAGAATTCAACGCCAGAAGAATAAAATACAATCTAAGTACAGCAGCTTTTCCACCGAATAAAATGAATAGTTGCATACATTGTGAAAGCAACGGTCATTTCTACGTTCCGGGCAACCTAGGCTGCACTCTACGGCGTTGTTCCACCAGATCGAATAGTTAGGGCCTAAGAAGTCAACACCAGAAGAATAAAATACAAAATAAACACAACAGCCTTTACACCGTATAAAATGAATTATTGCAACCAGTGTGAAGGTGATGGTCATTTCTACGTTCCGGGCAACCTAGGCTTCACTCTGGGGCATTGTTCCAACAGATCGAATAATTAGGGCCTAAGAAGTCAACGCCAGAAGCATAAAATACAATATAAATATAACAGTTTTTCCATTGTATAAAACGAATAATAGCAACCAGTGTGAAAGCTATGGTCATTTCTAATTTTCGGGCAACCTAGGCTTCACTCTAGGCCGTTGTTCCACCCGATCGAATAGTTAGGACCTTAGAAGTCAACGCCCGAAGCATAAAATACAAAATAAATAGAACAGCTGTTCCATGTATAAAACGAATAATTGTTTCCAGTGTGAAAGTTATGATCATTTCTACGTTCCGGGCAACCTAGGCTTCACCGTAGGGCGTTGTCCCACCAGATGGAATAGTTGGGGCCTAAGAAGTCAACGCCAGAAGGATAAAATACAACATAAATACAACAGTTTTTCCATCGTATAGATTGAATAATTGCAACCAGTGTGAAAGTTATAGCCATTTCTACATTTCGAGCAACCTAGGCTTCACTCTAGGGCGTTGTTCCACCAGATCGAATAGCTAGGGCCTGAGAAGTGAACGCCAGAAGCATAAAATACGATAAAGATGCAACAGTTTTTCCATCGTATAAAACGAATAATTGCAACCAGTGTGAAAGTTATGGTCATTTCTACATTCCGAGCAACCTAGGCGTCACTCTAGGGCGTTGCTCCAGCAGATCGAATAGTTAGGTCCTTAGAAGTCAACGCCAGAAGCATAAAATACGATATAAATACAACAGCTTTTCCATAGTATAAAAGGAATAATTGCAAACAGTGTGAAAGTAATGGTCATTTCTACGTTCCGGGCAACCTAGGCTTCACTCTACGACGTTGTTCCACCAGATCGAATAGTTAGGCCCTAAGAAGCCAACACCAGAAGAATAAAATACAAAATAAACACAACAGCCTTTACACCGTATAAAATGAATTATTGCAAACAGTATGAAAGTACTGGTCATTTCTACGTTTCGGGTAACCTAGGTTTCACTCTAGGGCGTTGCTCCACCAGATCAATCACTTAGGGCCTTAGAAGTCAACGCCCGAAGCATAAAATGCAAAATAAATAGAACTGTTTTTCCATCGTATAAAACGAATAATTGCTACCAGTGTAAAAGTTATGGTCATATCTACGTTCCGGGCAACCTAGGCTTCACCCTAGGGCGTTGCTCCACCAGATCAAACAGTTAGGGCCTTAGATGTCAACGCCAGAAGCATAAAACACAATAAAGGTGCATCAGTTTTTCAATCGTATAACAGGTATAACTGCAACCAGTGTGAAAGTACTGGTCATTTCTACGTTCCGGGTAACCTAGGTTTCACTCTAGGGCGTTGCTCCACGAGATCGAAAAGCTAGGGACTCAGAATTCAACGACAGAAGAATAAAATGCAATATAAGTACAACAGTTTTTCCATCGCATAAAATGAATATTTGCAAACATTGTGAAAGTAATGGTCATTTCTACATTCCGAGCAACCTAGGCTTCACCCTAGGGCGTTGCACCAACAGATTGAATACTTAGGGCGTTAGAAGTCAATGCCCGAAGCATAAAATGAAATAAAAATACAACAGCTTTTCCATTGTATAACAGGAATAATAGCAACCAGTTTGAAAGTGATGGTCATTTCTACGTTCCGGGTAACCCAGGTTTCACTCTAGGGCATTACTCCACCACATCGAATAGCTACGGCCGTGGAAGTCAACGCCTGAAGCAAAAAATGCAATAAAAATGCAACAGTTTTTTCATCGTATAACAGGAATAATTGCAACAAGCGTGAAGGTAATGGTCAATTCTACGTTCCGGGCACCCTAGGCATCACTCTTGGGCGTTGTTCCACCAAATGGAATAGTTAGGGCCTAAGAAGTCAGCGCCAGAAGCATAAAATACGATACAAATACAACAGCTTTTCCATCGTATAAAACGAATAATGGTAACCAGTGTGAATGTTATGGTCATTTCTACGTTCCGGGCAACCTAGGCTTCACTCCAGAACGATGCTCCACCAGATCGAATAGTTAGGGACTAAGAAGTCAACGCCAGAAGCATACAATAAAGATGCAACAGTTGTTCCATCGTATAACAGGGATAACTGCAAACAGTGTGAAAGTACAGGTCATTTCTACGTTCCGGGTAACCCAGGTTTCACTCTAGGGCGTTGCCCCACCAGATCGAATAGCTAGGGACTTAGAATTCAATGCCAGAAGCATAAAATACAAAATAAGTAGAACAGATTTTAAATGTATAAAATGAATAATTGCTACCAGTGTGAAAGTTATGGTCATTTCTACGTTCCGGGCAACCAAGGCTTCACCGTGGGGCGTTGTCCCACCAGATGGAATAGTTGGGGCCTAAGAAGTCAACGCCAGAAGCATAAAATACGTTTAGATACAACAGCTTTTCCATCGTATAAAACGAATAATGGCAACCAGTGTGAAAGTTATGGTCATTTCTACGTTCCGGGCAACCTAGGCTTCACCCTAGTGCGTTGCTACACCAGATCGAATAGCTAGGGCCCTAGAAGTCATCGCCTGAAGCATACAATACAATAAAAATACAACAGTTTTACCATCGTATAACAGGAATAATTGCAACCAGTGTGAAAGTGATGGTCATTTCTACGATCTGGGTAACCCAGGTTTCACTCTAGGGCGTTGCACCACCAGATCGAATAGCTAGTACCTTAGAATTCAAATACAGAAGCAGAAACTACAATAAAAAGGCAACAGTTCTTCATTCGTATAGCATGAATAATTGCAACCAGTGTGAAAGTAACGACCATTTCGACGTTTCGGGCATCCTAGACTTAACACTGAGGCATTGCTCCACAAGATCGAATAGTTAGGGCCTAAGAAGTCAACGCCAGAAGCATAAAATACAATATAAATACAATAGCCTTTCCATCGTATAAAACGAATAATTGCACCCAGTGTGAAAGTTATGGTCATTTCTACGTTCCGGGCAACATAGGCTTCACTCTTGGACGTTGCCCCACCAGATCGAATAGCTAGGACCTTAGAATTCAAATACAGAAGCAGTAAATACAATAAAAATGCAACAGTTCTTCAACCGTATAGCATGAATAATTGCAACCAGTGTGAAAGTAACGATCATTTCGACGTTTCCGGCAACCTAGGCTTAAATCTGTGGGGTTGCTCCACCAAACCGAAGAGATAGGGCCTTAGAAGTCAACGCCAGAAGTATAAAATGCAATATAAGTACAACAGTTTTTCCATGTATAAAACGAATAATTGCTACCAGTGTGAAAGTTATGGTCATTTCCACGTTCCGGGCAACCTAGGCCTCACTCCAGGGCGTTGTTCCACCAGATGGAATAGTTAGGGCCTAAGAAGTCAACGCCAGAAGCATAAAATACGGTATAAATACTACAGCATTTCCATCGTATAAAACGAATAATTGGTACCAGTGTGAAAGTTATGGTCATTTCTACGTTCCGGGCAACCGAGGCTTCACCCTAGGGCGTTGTTCCACCAGATGGAATAGTTAGGGCCTAAGAAGTCAGCGCAAGAAGCATAAAATACGATATAAATACAACAGCTTTTCCATCGTATAAAATGAATAATTGCAACCTGTGTGAAGGTTATGGTCATATCTTCGGTCCGTGCAACCTAGGCTTCACTGTAGGGTGTTGCTCTACAAGATCGAATAGGTAGGGCCATGGAAGTCAACGCCCAAGCATAAAATACAATAAATGTACAAGAGTTTTTCCATCGTATAACAGGAATTATTGCAACCAGTGTGATGGTGATGGTCATTTCTACGTTCCGGGCAACCTAGGCTTCACTCTGGGGCATTGTTCCAACAGATCGAATAATTAGGGCCTAAGAAGTCAACGCCAGAAGCATAAAATACAATATAAATATAACAGTTTTTCCATTGTATAAAACGAATAATAGCAACCAGTGTGAAAGCTATGGTCATTTCTACGTTCCGGGCAACCTAGGCTTCACTCTAGGCCGTTGTTCCACCCGATCGAATAGTTAGGACCTTAGAAGTCGCAGCCCGAAGCATAAAATACAAAATAAATAGAACAGCTGTTCCATGTATAAAACGAATAATTGTTTCCAGTGTGAAAGTTATGATCATTTCTACGTTCCGGGCAACCTAGGCTTCACCGTAGTGCGTTGTCCCACCAGATGGAATAGTTGGGGCCTAAGAAGTCAACGCCAGAAGGATAAAATACAACATAAATACAACAGTTTTTCCATCGTATAGATTGAATAATTGCAACCAGTGTGAAAGTTATATTCATTTCTACATTTCGAGCAACCTGGGCTTCACTCTAGGGCGTTGTTCCACCAGATCGAATAGCTAGGGCCTGAGAAGTGAACGCCAGAAGCATAAAATACGATAAAGATGCAACAGTTTTTCCATCGTATAAAACGAATAATTGCAACCAGTGTGAAAGTTATGGTCATTTCTACATTCCGAGCAACCTAGGCGTCACTCTAGGGCGTTGCTCCAGCAGATCGAATAGTTAGGTCCTTAGAAGTCAACGCCAGAAGCATAAAATACGATATAAATACAACAGCTTTTCCATAGTATAAAAGGAATAATTGCAAACAGTGTGAAAGTAATGGTCATTTCTACGTTCCGGGCAACCTAGGCTTCACTCTACGACGTTGTTCCACCAGATCGAATAGTTAGGGCCTAAGAAGTCAACACCAGAAGAATAAAATACAAAATAAACACAACAGCCTTTACACCGTATAAAATGAATTATTGCAAACAGTATGAAAGTACTGGTCATTTCTACGTTCCGGGTAACCTAGGTTTCACTCTAGGGCGTTGCTCCACCAGATCAATCACTTAGGGCCTTAGAAGTCAACGCCCGAAGCATAAAATGCAAAATAAATAGAACTGTTTTTCCATCGTATAAAACGAATAATTGCTACCAGTGTAAAAGTTATGGTCATATCTACGTTCCGGGCAACCTAGGCTTCACCCTAGGGCGTTGCTCCACCAGATCAAACAGTTAGGGCCTTAGATGTCAACGCCAGAAGCATAAAACACAATAAAGGTGCATCAGTTTTTCAATCGTATAACAGGTATAACTGCAACCAGTGTGAAAGTACTGGTCATTTCTACGTTCCGGGTAACCTAGGTTTCACTCTAGGGCGTTGCTCCACGAGATCGAAAAGCTAGGGACTCAGAATTCAACGACAGAAGAATAAAATGCAATATAAGTACAACAGTTTTTCCATCGCATAAAATGAATATTTGCAAACATTGTGAAAGTAATGGTCATTTCTACGTTCCGGGCAACCTATGCGCCACTCTAGAGCGTTGCTCCACCACATCAAATAGCTACGGCCTTAAAAGTCAACGCCAGAAGAATAAAATGCAATATAAATACAACAGCTTTTCCATCGTATAAAATGAATTATTGCTGCCAGTGTGAAAGTTATGTTCATTTCTACATTCCGAGCACCCTAGGCGTCAGTCTAGGGCGTTGCTCCAGCAGATCGAATAGCTAGGGCCTTAGAAGTCAACGCCAGAAGCATAAAATACAATAAAGATGCAAAAGTTTTTCCATCGTATAACAGGAATAACTGCAAACAGTATGAAAGTACTGGTCATTTCTACGTTCCGGGTAACCTAGGCCTCACTCTAGGGCGTTGCTCCACCGGATCGAATAGCTAGGGCCTAAGAAGTCAACGCCAGAAGCATAAAATACAATATAAATATAACAGTTTTTCCATCGTATAAAACGAATAATAGCAACCAGTGTGAAAGTTATGGTCACTTCTACGTTCCGGGCAACCTAGGCTTCACTCTAGGGCGTTGCTCCACCAGATCAAACAGTTATGGTCTTAGAAGCCAACGCCCGAAGCATTAAGTACAAAATAAATAGAACAGTTTTTCCATCGTATAAAACGAATAATTGCAACCAGTATGAAAGTTAACGTCATTTCTACTTCCCGGGCAACCTAGGCTTCACCTTATTGCGTTGCTCCAACAGATTGAATAGTTAGGGCCTTAGAAGTCAACGCCCGAAGCATAAAAGGCAATAAAAATACAACAGTTTTTCCATCGTATAACAGGATTAATTGCAACCAGTTTGAAAGTGATGGCCAATTCTACGTTCCGGGCAACCTAGGCTTCACTCTAGGGCGTTGCTCCACCAGATCGAATGGTTAGTGCCTTAGAAGTCAACGCCAGAAGCATAAAATACAATATAAATACAACAGTTTTTCCATCGTATAAAACGAATAATTGCAACCAGTATGAAACTTATGGTCATTTCTACTTTCCGAGCAACCTAGGCTTCACCCTAGGGCGTTGCTCCAACAGATTGAATACTTAGGGCGTTAGAAGTCAATGCCCGAAGCATAAAATGAAATAAAAATACAACAGCTTTTCCATTGTATAACATGAATAATAGCAACCAGTTTGAAAGTGATGGTCATTTCTACGTTCCGGGTAACCCAGGTTTCACTCTAGGGCATTACTCCACCACATCGAATAGCTACGGCCGTAGAAGTCAACGACTGAAGCATAAAATGCAATAAAAGTACAACAGTTTTTTCATCGTATAACAGGAATAATTGCAGCAAGCGTGAAGGTAATGGTCATTTCTACGTTCCGGGCACCCTAGGCATCACTCTTGGGCGTTGTTCCACCAGATGGAATAGATAGGGCCTAAGAAGTCAACGCCAGAAGCATAAAATACGATACAAATGCAACAGCTTTTCCATCGTATAAAACGAATAATGGTAACCAGTGTGAAAGTTATGGTCATTTCTACGTTCCGGGCAACCTAGGCTTCACTCTAGGACGATGGTCCACGAGATCGAATAGTTAGGGCCTAAGAAGTCAACGCCAGAAGCATAAAATACGATAAAGATGCAACAGCTGTTCCATCGTATAACAGGAATAACTGCAAACAGTGTGAAAGTACAGGTCATTTCTACGTTCCGGGTAATCCAGGTTTCACTCTAGGGCGTTGCTCCACCAGATCGAATAGCTAGGGACTTAGAATTCAATGCCAGAAGCATAAAATGCAATATATATATAACAGCTTTTCCATGTATAAAACGAATAATTGCTACCAGTGTGAAATAGTTAATCATTTCTACGTTCCGGGCAACCTAGGCTTCACCCTAGGGCGTTGTTCCACCAGATGGAATAGTTAGGGCCTAAGAAGTCAACGCCAGAAGCATGAAATACAATAAAGATGCAACAGTTTTTCCATCGTATAACAGGAATAATTGCAACCAGTTTGAAAGTGATGGTAATTTCTACGTTCCGGGCAACCTAGGCTTCACTCCAGAACGATGCTCCACCAGATGGAATAGTTAGGGCCTAAGAAGTCAACGCCAGAAGCATAAAATACGATATAAATACAACAGCTTTTCCATCGTATAAAACGAATAATGGTAACCAGTGTGAAAGTTATAGTCATTTCTACGTGCCGGGCAACCTAGGCGTCACTCTAGGGCGTTGCTCCACCACTTCGAATAGCTACGGCCTTAGAAGTCAACGCCTGAAGCAAAAAATGCAATAAAAATGCAACAGTTTTTTCATCGTATAACAGGAATAATTGCAACAAGCGTGAAGGTAATGGTCAATTCTACGTTCCGGGCACCCTAGGCATCACTCTTGGGCGTTGTTCCACCAAATGGAATAGTTAGGGCCTAAGAAGTCAGCGCCAGAAGCATAAAATACGATACAAATACAACAGCTTTTCCATCGTATAAAACGAATAATGGTAACCAGTGTGAATGTTATTGTCATTTCTACGTTCCGGGCAACCTAGGCTTCACTCCAGAACGATGCTCCACCAGATCGAATAGTTAGGGACTAAGAAGTCAACGCCAGAAGCATAAAATACAATAAAGATGCAACAGTTGTTCCATCGTATAACAGGGATAACTGCAAACAGTGTGAAAGTACAGGTCATTTCTACGTTCCGGGTAACCCAGGTTTCACTCTAGGGCGTTGCCCCACCAGATCGAATAGCTAGGGACTTAGAATTCAATGCCAGAAGCATAAAATACAAAATAAGTAGAACAGATTTTCCATGTATAAAACGAATAATTGCTACCAGTGTGAAAGTTATGGTCATTTCTACGTTCCGGGCAACCAAGGCTTCACCGTAGGGCGTTGTCCCACCAGATGGAATAGTTGGGGCCTAAGAAGTCAACGCCAGAAGCATAAAATACGTTTAGATACAACAGCTTTTCCATCGTATAAAACGAATAATGGCAACCAGTGTGAAAGTTATGGTCATTTCTACGTTCCGGGCAACCTAGGCTTCACCCTAGTGCGTTGCTACACCAGATCGAATAGCTAGGGCCCTAGAAGTCATCGCCTGAAGCATACAATACAATAAAAATACAACAGTTTTACCATCGTATAACAGGAATAATTGCAACCAGTGTGAAAGTGATGGTCATTTCTACGATCTGGGTAACCCAGGTTTCACTCTAGGGCGTTGCACCACCAGATCGAATAGCTAGTACCTTAGAATTCAAATACAGAAGCAGAAAATACAATAAAAAGGCAACAGTTCTTCATTCGTATAGCATGAATAATTGCAACCAGTGTGAAAGTAACGACCATTTCGACGTTTCGGGCATCCTAGACTTAACTCTGAGGCATTGCTCCACAAGATCGAATAGTTAGGGCCTAAGAAGTCAACGCCCGAAGCATAAAATACAAAATAAATAGAACAGTTCTTCCATGTATAAAACGAATAATTGCTACCAGTGTGAAAGTTATGGTCATTTCTACATTCCGCGCAACCTAGGCTTCACCCTAGTGCGTTGTTCCACCAGATGGAATAGTTAGGGCCTAAGAAGTCAACGCCAGAAACATAAAATACGATATAAATACAACAGCTTTTCCATCATATAAAACGAATAATGGTAACCAGTGTGAAAGTTATGATCATTTCTACGTTCCGGGCAACCTAGGCTTCACTCTAGGACGTTGCTCCACCAGATCGAATAGTTAGGGCCTAAGAAGTCAACGCCAGAAGCATAAAGTACAATAAAGATGCAACAGTTTTTCCATCGTATAAAAGGAATAATTGCAACCAGTGTGAAAGTTATGGTCATTTCCACGTTCCGGGCAACCTAGGCTTCACCCCAGTGCGTTGCTACACCAGATCGAATAGTTAGGACCTTAGAAGTCATCGCCTGAAGCATACAATACAATAAAAATACAATAGTTTTACCATCGTATAACAGGAATAATTGCAACGATTGTGAAAGATATGGTCATAACCACGTTCCGGGCAACCTAGGCTTCACTCTTGGGCGTTGCCCCACCAGATCGAATAGCTAGGACCTTAGAATTCAAATACAGAAACAGAAAATACAATAAAAATGCAACAGTCCTTCAATCGTACAGCATGAATAATTGCAACCAGTGTGAAAGTAACGATCATTTCGACGTTTCGGGCATCCTAGACTTAACTCCGAGGTATTGCTCCACAAGATCGAATAGTTAGGGCCTAAGAAGTCAACGCCAGAAGCATAAAATACAATATAAATACAATAGCTTTTCCATCGTATAAAACGAATAATTGCAACCAGTGTGAATGTAATGGTCATTTCTACGTCCCGGGCAACCTAGGCTTCACTCTAGGGCGTTGCTCCACCAGATGGAATAGTTAGGGCCTTAGAAATCAACGCCAGAAGCATAAAATACAATATAAATGCAGCAGCGCTTCCATCGTATAAAACGAATAATTGCACCCAATGTGAAAGTTATAGTCATTTCTACGTTCCGGGCAACCTAGGCTTCACTATAGGACGTTGGTCCACGAGATCGAATAGTTAGGGCCTAAGAAGTCAACGCCAGAAGCATAAAATGAAATAAAAATACAACAGCTTTTCCATTGTATAACAGGAATAATTGCAACCAGTGTGAAAGTAATGGTTATTTCTACGTTCCGGGCAACCTAGGTATCACTCTAGGGCGTTGCTCCACCAGCTCGAGTAGCTAGGGCCTCAGAAGTCTACGCTTGAAGCATAAAATACGATATAAATACAACAGTTTTTCCATCGTATAACAGGAATAATTGCAACCAGTGTGAAGGTAAAGGTATGTCCTACGCTCCGGGCAACCTAGGCTTCACTCCAGGGCGTTGCTAAACCAGATCGAAGAGTTAGGGCCGTAGAAGTCAGCGCCAGAAACATGAACTACAAAATAAATGGAAAAGTCTACCATCGTATAAAACGAATAATTGCAACCTGTGTGTAGGTTATGGTCATATATACGATCCTGGCAACCTAGGCTTCACTGTAGGGTGTTGTTCCACCAGATCGAATAGCTAGGGACTTAGCATTAAACGCCAGAAGCATAAAATACAATAAAAGTACAACAGTTTTTCCATCGTATAACAGGAGTAATTGCAGCCAGTGTGAATGTAATGGTATGTCCTACGTTCCGGGCAACCTAGGCTTCACTCTAGGGCGTTGTTCCACCAGATCGAATAGTGAGGGCCTAAGAAGTCAACGCCAGAAGCATAAAATACAATATAAGTATAACAGTATTTCCATCGTATAAAATGAATAATTGCAAACATTGTGAAAGCAATGGTCATTTCTAAGTTCCGGCAACCTAGGCGACACTCTAGGGCGTTGCTCCACCACAACTAATAGCTACGGCCTTAGAAGTCAACGCCAGAAGCATAAAATACTATAAGGATGCAACAGTTTTTCCATCGAATAACAGGAATAGCTGCAAACAGTGTGAATGTACTGGTCATTTCTACGTTCCGGTTAACCTAGGTTTCATTCTAGGGCGTAGCTCCACCATATCGAATAGCTAGGGACATAGAATTCAACGCCAGAAGAATAAAATACAATATAAGTACAACAGTTTTTCCATCGTATAAAATGAATAATTGCAAACATTGTGAAAGTAATGGTCATTTCTAAGTTCCGGCAACCTAGGCGTCACTCTAGGGCGTTGCTCCACCACAACTAATTGCTACGGCCTTAGAAGTCAACGACAGAAGCATAAAATACAATACAAATACAACAGCTTTTCCATCGTATAACAGGAATAATTGCAACCAGTGCGAAAGTAAAGGTCATTTCTACGTTCCGGGCAACCTATGCTTCGCTCTAGGGCGTTGCTCCACCAGATCGAGTAGTTAGGGCCTTAGAAGTCCACGGCCGAAGCATAAAATACAAAATAAATAGAACAGTTTTTCCATTGTATAAAGCGAATAATTGCTGCCAGTGTGAAAGTTATGTTTATTTCTACGTTCCGGGCAACCTAGGCTTAACTGTAGGGTGTTGCTCCAACAGATCGAATAGGTAGGGCCATAGAAGTCAACGCCCGGAGCATAAAATACAATAATTATACAAGAGTTTTTCCATCGTATAACAGGAGTAATTGCAACCAGTGTGAAAGTGATGATCATTTCTACGTTCCGGGCAACCTAGGCTTCACTCTAGGGCGTTGCTCCACCAGATCGTATAGTTAGGGCCTTAGAACTCAACGCCAGAAGCATAAAATGCAATAAATATACAAGAGTTTTTCCATCGTATAACAGGAATAATTGCAACCAGTGTGAATGTGGTGGTCATTTCTCCGTTCCGGGCAACCTAGGCTACATTCTAGGACGTTGCTCCACCAGATCGAATAGTTAGGGCCTAAGAAGTCAACGCCAGAAGCATAAAATGAAATAAAAATACAACAGTTTTTCCATTGTATAACAGGAATAATTGCAACCAGTGTGAAAGTAATGGTTATTTCTGCGTTCCGGGCAACCTAGGTATCACTCTAGGGCGTTGCTCCACCAGCTCGAGTAGCTAGGGCCTCAGAAGTCTACGCTTGAAGCATAAAATACGATATAAATACAACAGTTTTTCCATCGTATAACAGGAATAATTGCAACCAGTGTGAAGGTAAAGGTATGTCCTACGCTCCGGGCAACCTAGGCTTCACTCCAGGGCGTTGCTAAACCAGATCGAAGAGTTAGGGCCGTAGAAGTCAGCGCCAGAAACATGAACTACAAAATAAATGGAAAAGTCTACCATCGTATAAAACGAATAATTGCAACCTGTGTGTAGGTTATGGTCATATATACGATCCTGGCAACCTAGGCTTCACTGTAGGGTGTTGTTCCACCAGATCGAATAGCTAGGGACTTAGAATTAAACGCCAGAAGCATAAAATACAATAAAAGTACAACAGTTTTTCCATCGTATAACAGGAGTAATTGCAGCCAGTGTGAATGTAATGGTATGTCCTACGTTCCGGGCAACCTAGGCTTCACTCTAGGGCGTTGTTCCACCAGATCGAATAGTGAGGGCCTAAGAAGCCAACGCCAGAAGCTTAAAATACAATATAAATATAACAGGTTTTCCATCGAATAAAACGAATAATAGCAACCAGTGTGAAAGTTATGGTTATTTCTCCGTTCCAGGCAACCTAGGCTTCACTCTAGTGCGTTGCACCACCAGATCGAATAGTTATGGCCTATGAAGTCAACGCCAGAAGCATAAAATACAATATAAATATAACAGTTTTTCCATTGTATAAAACGAATAATAGCAACCAGTGTGTAAGTTATGGTCATTTCTACATTCCGGGCAACCTATGCGACACACTAGAGCGTTGCTCCACCACATCTAATAGCTACGGCCTTAAAAGTCAACGCCATAAGAATAAAATACAATATAAATATAGCAGTTTTCCATCGTATAAAACGAATAATAGCAACCAGTGTGAAAGTTATGGTCATTTCTACGTTCCGAGCAACTTAGGCTTCACTCTAGGGACTTGCTCCACTAGATCGAATGGTTAGTGCCTTAGATGTCAACGCTCGAAGCATAAAATGCAAAATAAATAGAACAGTTGTTCCACTGTATAAAACGAATAACTGCAACCAGTGTGAAAGTACTGGTCCTTTCTATGTTCCGGGCAACCTAGGCTTCACTCTAGGGCATTGCTCCAACAGATCGAATAGTTAGGGCCTTAGAAGTCAACGCCCGAAGCATAAAATACAATAAAGATGCAACAGTTTTTCCATCGTACAACAGGAATAACTGCAAACAGTGTGAAACTACTGGTCATTTCTACGTTCCGGGTAACCTAGGTTTCACTCTAGGGCGTTGCTCCACCAGATCGAATAGCTAGGGCCTTAGAAGTCAACGCCGGAAGCATAAAATACAAAAAAATAGTACAGTTTTTCCATGTGTAAAACGAATAATTGCTACCAGTGTGATCGTTATGGTCATTTCTACGTTCCGGGCAACCTAGGCTTGACCCTAGGGCGTTGTTCCACCAGATGGAATAGTTAGGGCCTAAGAAGTCAACGCCAGAAGCATAAAATACGATACAAATACAACAGCTTTTCCATAGTAGAAAACGAATAATGGCAACCAGTGTGAAAGTTATGGTCATTTCTACGTTCCGAGCAACCTAGGCTTCACTCTAGGGACTTGCTCCACCAGATCGAAAGGTTAGGGCCTTAGATGTCAACGCCACATGCATAAAATACAATAAAGGTGCAACAGTTTTTCCATCGTATAACAGGAATAACTGCAACCAGTGTGAAAGTACTGGTCATTTCTACGTTCCGGGTAACCTAGGTTTCACACTATGGCGTTGCTCCACCAGATAGAATAGCTAAGGACTTATAATTCAACGCCAGAAAGATAAAATACAATATAAGTACAACAGTTTTTCCATCGTATAAAATGAATAATTGCAGACATTGTGAAAGTAATGGTCATTTCTACGTTCCGGTCAACCTAGGCGTCACTCTAGGGCGTTGCTCCAGCACATCTAATTGCTACGGCCTTAGAAGTCAACGCCAGGAGCATAAAATACAGTATAAATGCAACAGCTATTCCATGGTATAAAATGAGTAACTGCAAACAGTGTGAAAGTAATGGTCATTTCTACGTTCCGGGTAACCTAGGCGTCACTCTAGGGCGTTGCTCCATCATATCTAATTGCTACGGCCTTAGAAGTCAACGCCAGAGGCATAAAATACAATACAAATACAACAGTCTTTCCATCCTATAACAGGAATAATTGCAACCCGTGTGAAAGTGATGGTCATTCCTACGTTCCATGCAACCTAGGCTTCACACTAGGGCGTTGTTCCACAAGATCGAATAGTTAGGGCCTAAGTAGTCAGAGCCAGAAGCATAAAATACAATATAAATAGAACAGTTTTTCCATTGTATAAAGCGAATAATTTCTAGCAGTGTGAAAGTTATGGTCATTTCTACGTTCCGCGCAACCTGTGCTTCACTCTAGGGCGTTGTTCCACCAGATTGAATAGTTAGGGCCTAAGAAGTCAACGCCAGAAGCATAAAATGCGATATAAATACAACAGCTTTTCCATCGTATAAAACAAATAATAGCAACCAGTCTGAAAGTTATGGTCACTTCTACGTTCCGGGCAACCTAGGCTTCACTCTAGGGCGTTGCTCCACCAGATCAACCAGTTAGGGCCCTAGAAGCCAACGCCCGAAGCATTAAATACAAAATAAATAGAACAGTTTTTCCATCGTATAAAACGAATAATTGCAACCAGTATGAAAGTTAACGTCATTTCTACTTCCCGGGCAACCTAGGCGTCACTCTAGGGTGTTGCTCCAGCAGATCGAATAGTTAGGTCCTTAGAAGTCAACGCCAGAAGCATAAAATACGATATAAATACAACAGCTTTTCCATAGTATAAAAGGAATAATTGCAAACAGTGTGAGAGTAATGGTCATTTCTACGTTCCGGGCAACCTAGATTCCACTCTAGGGCGTTGCTCCACCAAATCGAATAGCTAGGGCCTTAGAAGTCAACGCCAGAAGCATAAAATACAATAAAGATGCAAAAGTTTTTCCATCGTATAACAGGAATAACTGCAAACAGTATGAAAGTACTGGTCATTTCTACGTTCCGGGTAACCTAGGCTACACTCTAGGGCGTTGCTCCACCAGATCGAATAGTTAGGGCCTAAGAAGTCAACACCAGATGAATAAAATACAATACAAATACAACAGTCTTTCCATCCTATTACAGGAATAATTGCAACCCGTGTGAAAGTGATGGTCATTCCTACGTTCCATGCAACCTAGGCTTCACACTAGGGCGTTGTTCCACAAGATCGAATAGTTAGGGCCTAAGTAGTCAAAGCCAGAAGCATAAAATACAATATAAATAGAACAGTTTTTCCATTGTATAAAGCGAATAATTTCTAGCAGTGTGAAAGTTATGGTCATTTCTACGTTCCGCGCAACCTGTGCTTCACTCTAGGGCGTTGTTCCACCAGATTGAATAGTTAGGGCCTAAGAAGTCAACGCCAGAAGCATAAAATGCGATATAAATACAACAGCTTTTCCATCGTATAAAACAAATAATTGCAACCAGTGTGAAAGTTATAGTCATTTCTACGTTCCGGGCAACCTAGGCTTCACCCTAGGCCGTTGTTCCACCAGATCGAATAGTTAGGGCCTAAGAAGTGTACGCCAGAATCATAAAATGCAATAAAAATACAACAGCTTTCCATCGTATAGCAGGAATAATTTGCAACCAGTGTGATAGTAGTGGTCAGTTCAACGTTCCGGGCAACCCAGGTTTCACTCTAGGGCGTTGTTCCACCAGATGGAATAGTTAGGGCCTAAGAAGTCAACGCCAGAAGCATAATATACAATAAAGATGCAACAGTTTTTCCATCGTATAACAGGAATAATTGCAACCAGTGTGAAGGTAATGGTATGTTCTACGTTCCGCGCAACCTAGGCTTCACTCTAGGGCGGTGCTCCACCAGCTTAAATAGTTAGGGCCTAAGAAGTCAACGCCAGAAGCATAAAATACAATGTAAATACAACAGCCTTTCCATCGTATATAATGTATATTTGCAAACAGTGTGAATGTAATGGTCATTTCTACGTTCCTGGTAACCTAGGCTTCACTCTGAGGCATTGCTCCACCAGATCGAATAGTTAGGGCCTATGAAGTCAACGCCAGAAGCATAAAATACAATATAAATATAACAGTTTTTCCATTGTATAAAACGAATAATAGCAACCAGTGTGTAAGTTATGGTCTATTCTACATTCCGGGCAACCTATGCGACACTCTAGAGCGTTGCTCCACCACATCTAATAGCTACGGCCTTAAAAGTCAACGCGAGAAGAATAAAATGCAATATAAATACAACAGCTTTTCCATCGCATAAAATGAATAATTGCAAACAGTATGCAAGTACTGGTCATTTCTACGTTCCGGGTAACCTAGGTTTCACTCTAGGGCGTTGCTCCACCAGATTGAATAGCTAGGGACTTAGAATTCAACGCCATAAGAATAAAATACAATATAAATATAACAGTTTTTCCATCGTATAAAACGAATATTAGCAACTAGAGTGAAAGTTATGGTCATTTCAATGTTCCGGGCAATCTAGGCTTCACACTAGGGCGTTGCTCCTCCAGATCACTCAGTTAGGGCCTTAGAAGTCAACGCCCGAAGCATAAAATGCAAAATAAATAGAACAGTTTTTCTATTGTATAAAACGAATAATTGCTGCCAGTGTGAAAGTTATGTTCATTTCTACATTCCGAGCAACCTAGGCGTCACTCTAGGGCGTTGCTCCAGCAGATCGAATAGTTAGGTCCTTAGAAGTCAACGCCAGAAGCATAAAATACGATATAAATACAACAGCCTTTCCATAGTATAAAAGGAATATTTGCAAACAGTGTGAAAGGAATGGTCATTTCTACGTTCCGGGCAACCTAGATTCCACTCTAGGGCACTGCTCCACCAAATCGAATAGCTAGGGCCTTAGAAGTCAACGCCAGAAGCATAAAATACAATAAAGATGCAAAAGTTTTTCCATAGTATAAAAGGAATAATTGCAAAAAGTGTGAAAGTAATGGTCATTTCTATGTTCCGGGTAACCTAGGTTTCACCCCAGGGCGTTGTTCCACCAGATCGAATAGTTAGGGCCTAAGAAGTGAACGCCAGAAGCATAAAATACAATATAAATACAACAGTTTATCCATCATATAAAACGAATAATTGCAACCAGTATGAACGTTATGGTCATTTCTACTTTCCGGGCAACCTGGGCTTCACCCTAGGGCGTTGCACCAACAGATTGAATAGTTAGGGCCTTAGAAGTCATTGCCCGAAGCATAAAATCAAATAAAAATACAATAATTTTTCCATCATATAACAGGAATAATTGCAACCAGTTTGAAAGTGATGGTCATTTCTACGTTCCAGGCATCCTAGGCTTCACTCTAGGGCGTTGTTCCACCAAATCGAATAGCTAGGGCCTAAGAAGTCAACGCCAGAAGCAAAAAATACAATATAAATATAACAGTTTTTTCATCGTATAAAACGAATAATAGCAACCAGTGTGAAAGTTATGGTCATTTCTACGTTCCGGGCAACCTAGGCTTCAATCTAGGGCGTTGCTCCACCAGATCGAATAGTTAGGGCCTAAGAAGTCAACGCCAGAAGCATAAAATACAATATAAATATAACTGATTTTCCATCGTTTATATCGAATAATAGGAACCAGTGTGAAAGTTATGGTCATTTCTACTTACCGGGCAATCTAAGCTTCACTCTAGGGCGTTGCTCCACCACATCGAACAGTTAGGGCCTTAGAAGTCATCGCCCGAAGCATAAAATACAAAATAAATATAACAGTTTTTCCATCGTATAAAACGAATAATAGCAACCAGTCTGAAAGTTATGGTCACTTCTACGTTCCGGGCAACCTAGGCTTCACTCTAGGGCGTTGCTCCACCAGATCAACCAGTTAGGGCCCTAGAAGCCAACGCCCGAAGCATTAAATACAAAATAAATAGAACAGTTTTTCCATCGTATAAAACGAATAATTGCAACCAGTATGAAAGTTAACGTCATTTCTACTTCACGGGCAACCTGGGCTTCACCCTAGGGCGTTGCTCCAACAGATTGAATAGTTAGGGCCTTAGAAGTCAACGCCCGAAGCATAAAAGGCAATAAAAATACAACAGTTTTTCCATCGTATAGCAGGATTAATTGCAACCAGTTTGAATGTGATGGCCAATTCTACGTTCCGGCAACCTAGGCTTCACTCTAGGGCGTTGCTCCACCAGATCGAATGGCTAGTGCCTTAGAAGTCAACGCCAGAAGCATAAAATACAATATAAATACAACAGTTTTTCCATCGTATAAAACGAATAATTGCAGCCAGTATGAAACTTATGGTCATTTCTACATTCCGGGCAACCTAGGCTTCACCCTAGTGCGTTGCTACACCAGATCGAATAGCTAGGGCCTTAGAAGTCATCGCCTGAAGCATAAAATACAAAATAAATAGAACAGATTTTCCATGCATAGGACGAATAATTGCTACCAGTGTGAAAGAGTTGGTCATTTCTACGTTCCAGGCAACCCAGGCTTCACCCTAGGGCGTTGTTCCACCAGATCGAAAAGGTAGGGCCATAGAAGTTAACGCCCCAAGCATTAAATACAATAAATATACAAGAGTTTTTCCATCGTATAACAGGAATTATTGCAACCAGTGTGAAAGTGATGATCATTTCTACGTTCCGGGCAACCTAGGCTTCACTCTGGGGCGTTGTTCCACCAGATCGAATAGTTAGGGCCTAAGAAGTCAACGCCAGAAGCATAAAATACAATATAAATATAACAGTTTTTCCATCGTATAAAACGAATCATAGCAACCAGTGTGAAAGCTATGGTCATTTCTACGTTCCGGGCAACCTAGGCTTCACTCTAGGCCGTTGCTCCACCCGATCTTATAGTTAGGGCCTTAGAAGTCAACGCCCGATGCATAAAATACAAAATAAATAGAACAGCTGTTCCATGTATGAAATGAATAATTGTTTCCAGTGTGAAAGTTATGATCATTTCTACGTTCCGGGCAACCTAGGCTTCACCATAGGGCGTCGTTCCACCAGATGGAATAGCTGGGGCCTAAGATGTCAGCGCCAGAAGCATAAAATACAATAAAGATTCAACAGTTTTTCCATCGTATAACAGGAATAATTGCAACCAGTGTGAATGTGGTGTTCATTTCTACGTTCCGGGCAACCTAGGTTCACTCTAGGGCGTTGTTCCACCAGATAGAATAGTTAGGGCTTAAGAAGTCAACGCCCGAAGCATAAAATACAAAATAAATAGAACAGCTTTTCCATCGTATAAAATGAATAATTGCAAACAGTGTGAAAGTAATGGTCATTTCTACGTTCCGGGTAACCTAGGCTTCACTCTAGGGCGGTGCTCCGCCAAATCGAATAGCTAGGGCCTTAGTAGTCAACGCCAGAAGCATAAAATACAATAAAGATGCAAAAGTTTTTCCATCGTATAACAGGAATAACTGCAAACAGTATGAAAGTACTGGACATTTCTACGTTCCGTGTAACCTAGGTTTCACTCTAGGGCGTTGCTCCACCAGATCGAATAGCTAGCGACTTGGAGTTCAACGCCATAAGAATAAAATACAATATAAGTACAACAGTTTTTCCATCGAATAAAATGAATAATTGCAACCAGTGTGAAAGTTATGGTCATTTCTGCATTTCCAGCAGCCTAGGCTTCACTCTAGGGCGTTGCTCCACCTGATCGAATAGTTAGGGCTTAAGAAGTCAACGCCCGAAGCATAAAATACAATAAAGATGCAAAAGTTTTTCCATCGTATAACAGGAATAACTGCTAACAGTATGAAAGTACTGGTCATTTCTACGTTCCGGGTAACCTAGGTTTCACCCTAGGGCGTTGTTCCACCAGATCGAATTGTTAGGGCCTAAGAAGTGAACGCCAGAAGCATAAAATACAATATAAATACAACAGTTTATCCATCATATAAAACGAATAATTGCAAACAGTGTGAAAGAAGTGGTCATTTCTACGTTCCGGGCAACCTAGGCTTCACCCTAGTGCGTTGCTACACCAGATCGAATAGCTAGGGCCTTAGAAGTCATCGCCTGAAGCATACAATACAATAAAAATACAACAGTTTTACCATCGTATAACAGGAATAATTGCAACCAGTGTGAAAGTGATGGTCATTTCTACGATCTGGGTAACCCAGGTTTCACTCTAGGGCGTTGCACCACCAGATCGAATTGCTAGGACCTTAGAATTCAATTACAGAAGCAGAAAATACAATAAAAAAGCAACAGTTCTTCAACCGTACAGCATGAATAATTGCAACCAGTGCGAATGCATTGGTCATTTGTACGTTCCGGGCAACCTAGGCTACACTCTAGGGCGTTGCTCCACCAGAACGAATAGTTAGTGCCTTAGAAGTCAACGCCCGAAGCATAAAATACAAAATAAATAGAACAGATTTTCCATGCATAGGACGAATAATTGCTACCAGTGTGAAAGAGTTGGTCATTTCTACGTTCCAGGCAACCCAGGCTTCACCCTAGGGCGTTGTTCCACCAGATCGAAAAGGTAGGGCCATAGAAGTTAACGCCCCAAGCATTAAATACAATAAATATACAAGAGTTTTTCCATCGTATAACAGGAATTATTGCAACCAGTGTGAAAGTGATGATCATTTCTACGTTCCGGGCAACCTAGGCTTCACTCTGGGGCGTTGTTCCACCAGATCGAATAGTTAGGGCCTAAGAAGTCAACGCCAGAAGCATAAAATACAATATAAATATAACAGTTTTTCCATCGTATAAAACGAATCATAGCAACCAGTGTGAAAGCTATGGTCATTTCTACGTTCCGGGCAACCTAGGCTTCACTCTAGGCCGTTGCTCCACCCGATCTTATAGTTAGGGCCTTAGAAGTCAACGCCCGATGCATAAAATACAAAATAAATAGAACAGCTGTTCCATGTATGAAATGAATAATTGTTTCCAGTGTGAAAGTTATGATCATTTCTACGTTCCGGGTAACCTAGGCTTCACCATAGGGCGTCGTTCCACCAGATGGAATAGCTGGGGCCTAAGATGTCAACGCCAGAAGCATAAAATACAATAAAGATTCAACAGTTTTTCCATCGTATAACAGGAATAATTGCAACCAGTGTGAATGTGGTGTTCATTTCTACGTTCCGGGCAACCTAGGTTCACTCTAGGGCGTTGTTCCACCAGATAGAATAGTTAGGGCTTAAGAAGTCAACGCCCGAAGCATAAAATACAAAATAAATAGAACAGCTTTTCCATCGTATAAAATGAATAATTGCAAACAGTGTGAAAGTAATGGTCATTTCTACGTTCCGGGCAACCTAGGCTTCACTCTAGGGCGGTGCTCCGCCAAATCGAATAGCTAGGGCCTTAGTAGTCAACGCCAGAAGCATAAAATACAATAAAGATGCAAAAGTTTTTCCATCGTATAACAGGAATAACTGCAAACAGTATGAAAGTACTGGACATTTCTACGTTCCGTGTAACCTAGGTTTCACTCTAGGGCGTTGCTCCACCAGATCGAATAGCTAGCGACTTAGAATTCAACGCCATAAGAATAAAATACAATATAAGTACAACAGTTTTTCCATCGAATAAAATGAATAATTGCAACCAGTGTGAAAGTTATGGTCATTTCTGCATTTCCAGCAACCTAGGCTTCACTCTAGGGCGTTGCTCCACCTGATCGAATAGTTAGGGCTTAAGAAGTCAACGCCCGAAGCATAAAATACAATAAAGATGCAAAAGTTTTTCCATCGTATAACAGGAATAACTGCTAACAGTATGAAAGTACTGGTCATTTCTACGTTCCGGGTAACCTAGGTTTCACCCTAGGGCGTTGTTCCACCAGATCGAATTGTTAGGGCCTAAGAAGTGAACGCCAGAAGCATAAAATACAATATAAATACAACAGTTTATCCATCATATAAAACGAATAATTGCAAACAGTGTGAAAGAAGTGGTCATTTCTACGTTCCGGGCAACCTAGGCTTCACTCTAGGTCGTTGCCCCACCACATCGAATAGCTAGGGACTTAGAATTCAATGCCAGAAGCATAAAATACAAAATAAATAGAACAGTTTTTCCATGTATAAAACGAATAATTGCTACCAGTGTGAAAGTTATGGTCATTTCTACGTTCCGGGCAACCTAGGCTTCACTCTAGGGCGGTGCTCCACCAGGTTAAATAGTTAGGACCTAAGAAGTCAAAGCCAGAAGCATGAAATACAATATAAATACAACAGCCTTTCCATCGTATATAATGTATATTTGCAAACAGTGTGAAAGTAATGGTCATTTCTACGTTCCGAGCAACCTAGGCTTCACTGTAGGCTGTTGCTCCGCCAGATCGAATAGGTAGGGCCTTAGAAGTCAACGCCAGAAGCATAAAATACAAAATAAATACAACAGTTTTTCCATGTATAAAACGAATAATTGCTACCAGTGTGAAAGTTATGGTCATTTCCACGTTCCGGGCAACCTAGGCTTCACCCTAGTGCGTTGCTACACCAGATCGAATAGTTAGGGCCTTAGAAGTCATCGCCTGAAGCATACAATACAATAAAAGTACAACAGTTTTACCATCGTATAACAGGAATAATTGCAACCAGTGTGAAAGTGATGGTCATTTCTACGTTCTGGG
Organism: Calliopsis andreniformis; assembly: GCF_051401765.1. Taxonomy (NCBI): domain Eukaryota; kingdom Metazoa; phylum Arthropoda; class Insecta; order Hymenoptera; family Andrenidae; genus Calliopsis; species Calliopsis andreniformis. The sequence goes on from NW_027480428.1 coordinate 5,481,696, forward strand.
TAACCCAGGTTTCACTCTAGGGCGTTGCACCACCAGATCGAATAGCTAGGGACTTAGAATTCAATGCCAGAAGCATTAAATGCAATATATATATAACAGCTTTTCCATGTATAAAACGAATAATTGCTACCAGTGTGGAATAGTTGGTCATTTCTACGTTCCGGGCAACCTAGGCTTCACCCTAGTGCGTTGCTACACCAGATCGAATAGCTAGGGCCTTAGAAGTCATCGCCTGAAGCATACAATACAATAAAAATACAACAGTTTTACCATCGTATAACAGGAATAATTGCAACCAGTGTGAAAGTGATGGTCATTTCTACGTTCTGGGTAACCCAGGTTTCACTCTAGGGCGTTGCACCACCAGATCGAATAGCTAGGACCTTAGAATTCAAATACAGAAGCAAAAAATACAATAAAAAAGCAACAGTTCTTCAATCGTATAGCATGAATAATTGCAACCAGTGTGAAAGTAACGATCATTTCGACGTTTCGGGCATCCTAGACTTAACTCTGAGGCATTGCTCCACAAGATCGAATAGTTAGGGCCTAAGAAGTCAACGCCAGAAGCATAAAATACAATATAAATACAATAGCTTTTCCATCGTATAAAACGAATAATTGCACCCAGTGTGAAAGTTATGGTCATTTCTACGTTCCGGGCAACCTAGGCTTCACTCTGGGGCGTTGTTCCACCAGATCGAATAGTTAGGGCCTAAGAAGTCAACGCCAGAAGCATAAAATACAATATAAATATAACAGTTTTTCCATCGTATAAAACGAATAATAGCAACCAGTGTGAAAGGTATGGTCATTTCTACGTTCCGGGCAACCTAGGCTTCACTCTAGGCCGTTGCTCCACCCGATCGAATAGTTAGGGCCTTAGAAGTCAACGCCCGAAGCAGAAAATACAAAATAAATAGAACAGCTGTTCCATGTATAAAATGAATAATTGTTTCCAGTGTGAAAGTTATGATCATTTCTACGTTCCGGGCAACCTAGGCTTCACCATAGGGCGTTGATCCACCAGATGGAATAGCTGGGGCCTAAGATGTCAACGCCAGAAGCATAAAATACGGTATAAATACAACAGCTTTTCCATCGTATAAAACGAATAATGGCAAACAGTGTGAAAGTTATGGTCATTTCCACGTTCCGGGCAACCTAGGCTTCACCCTAGTGCGTTGCTACACCAGATCGAATAGTTAGGGCCTTAGAAGTCATCGCCTGAAGCATACAATACAATAAAAATGCAACAGTTTTACCATCGTATAACAGGAATAATTGCAACGATTGTGAAAGATATGGTCATAACCACGTTCCGGGCAACCTAGGCTTCACTCTAGGGCGTTGCTCCACCAGATCGGATAGGTAGGGACTTAGAATTCAATGCCAGAAGCATTAAATGCAATATATATATAACAGCTTTTCCATGTATAAAACGAATAATTGCTACCAGTGTGGAATAGTTGGTCACTTCTACGTTCCGGGCAACCTAGGCTTCACCCTAGTGCGTTGCTACACCAGGTCGAATAGCTAGGGCCTTAGAAGTCATCGCCTGAAGCATACAATACAATAAAAATACAACAGTTTTACCATCGTATAACAGGAATAATTGCAACGAGTGTGAAAGTGATGGTCATTTCTACGTTCCGGGCAACCTAGGTTTCACTCTAGGGCGTTGCTCCACCAGGTCGAATAGTTAGGGCCTAAGAAGTCAACGCCAGAAGCATAAAATACGATATAAATACAACAGCTTTTCCATCGTATAAAAGGAATAATTGCAAAAACTGTGTAAGTAATGGTCATTTCTACGTTAGGGCAACCTAGGCTTCACTCTACAGCGTTGTTCCACCAGATCGAATAGTTAGGGCCTAAGAAGTCAACACCAGAAGAATAAAATACAAAATAAGTACAACAGCCTTTACACCGTATAAAACGAATAATTGCAACCTGTGTGAAGGTTATGGTCATATCTACGTTCAGGGCAACCTAGGCTTCAACCTAGGGCGTTGTACCACCAGATCGAATAGTTAGGGCCTAAGAAGTGAACGCCAGAAGCATAAAATACAATATAAATACAACAGTTTTTCCATCGTATAAAACGAATAATTGCAACCAGTGTGAAAGTTATGGTCATTTCTACGTTCCGGGCAACCTAGGCTTCACTCTACGGCGATGCTCCACCAGATCAAACAGTTAGCGCCATAGAAGTCCACGCCCGACGCATAAAATACAAAATAAATAGAACGGTTTTTCCATTGTATAAAACGAATAATTGCTGCCAGTGTAAAAGTTATGGTCATTTCTACGTTCCGGGCAACCTAGGCTTCACCCTAGGGCGTTGTACCACCAGATCGAATAGTTAGGGCCTAAGAAGTGAACGCCAGAAGCATAAAATACTATATAAATACAACAGTTTTTCCATCGTATAAAACGAATAATTGCAACCAGTATGAAACTTATGGTCATTTCTACTTACCGGGCAACCTAGGCTTCACTCTAGGGCGTTGCTCTACCAGATCGAATAGTTAGGGCCTTAGAAGTCAACGACCGAAGCATAAAATACAAAATAAATAGAACAGTTTTTCCATCGTATAAAACGAATAATTGCTACCAGTGTGAAAGTTATGGTCATTTCTACTTTCCGGACAACCTAGGCTTCACCCTAGGGCGTTGTTCCACCAGATGGAATAGTTAGGTCCTAAGAAGTCAACGCCAGAAGCATAAAATACAATATAAATACAACAGCTTTTCCATCGTATAAAACAAATACTTGTAACCAGTTTGATAGTGATGGTCATTTCTACGTACCGGGCAACCTAGGCTTCACTCTAGGGCGTTCCTCCACCAGATCGAATAGTTAGGGCCTTAGAAGTCAACGCCCGAAGCATAAAATATAAAATAAATAGAACAGTTTTTCCATCGTATAAAACGAAAAATTGCTACCAGTGTGAAAGTTATGGTCATTTCTACGTTCAGCGCAATCTGGGCTTTACCCTAGTGCGTTGTTCCACCGGATGGAATAGTTAGGGCCTAAGAAGTCAACGCCAGGAGCATAAAAAACGATGTAAATACAACAGCTTTTCCATCGTATAAAACGAATAATTGCAACCAGTGTGGAAGTTATGGTCATTTCTACGTTCCGGGCAACCTAGGCTTCACTCTAGGGCGATGCTCCACCAAATCAAATAGTTAGGGCCTTAGAAGTCAACGCCCGAAGCATAAAATATAAAATAAATAGAACAGTTTTTCCATCGTATAAACCGAATAATTGCTACCAGTGTGAAAGTTATGGTCATTTCTACTTTCCGGGCAACCTAGGCTTCACCCCAGGGCGTTGTTCCACCAGATGCAATAGTTAGGGCCTAAGAAGTCAACGCCAGAAGCATAAAATACGATATAAATACAACAGCTTTTCCATCGTATAAAACAAATAATTGCAACCAGTTTGATAGTGATGGTCACTTCTACGTATCGGGCAACCTAGGCTTCACTCTAGGGCGTTGCTCCACCAGATCGAATAGTTAGGGCCTTAGAAGTCAACGCCCGAAGCATAAAATATAAAATAAATACAACAGTTTTTCCATCGTATAAAACGAAAAATTGCTACCAGTGTGAAAGTTATGGTCAATTCTACTTTCCGGGCAACCTAGGCTTCACCCTAGGCCGTTGTTCCACCAGATCGAATAGTTAGGGCCTAAGAAGTGAACGCCAGAAGCATAAAATACAAAGTAAATAGAACAGTTTTTCCATCGTATAAAACGAATAATTGCTACCAGTGTGAAAGTTATGGTCATTTCTACGTTCCGGGCAACCTAGGCTTCACCCTAGGGCGTTGTACCACCAGATCGAATAGTTAGGGCCTAAGAAGTGAACGCCAGAAGCATAAAATACAATATAAATACAACAGTTTTTCCATCGTATAAAACGAATAATTGGAACCAGTATGAAACTTATGGTCATTTCTACTTACCGGGCAACCTAGGCTTCACTCTAGGGCGTTGCTCTACCAGATCGAATAGTTAGGGCCTTAGAAGTCAACGACCGAAGCATAAAATACAAAATAAATAGAACAGTTTTTCCATCGTATAAAACGAATAATTGCTACCAGTGTGAAAGTTATGGTCATTTCTACTTTCCGGACAACCTAGGCTTCACCCTAGGGCGTTGTTCCACCAGATGGAATAGTTAGGTCCTAAGAAGTCAACGCCAGAAGCATAAAATACGATATAAATACAACAGCTTTTCCATCGTATAAAACAAATACATGTAACCAGTTTGATAGTGATGGTCATTTCTACGTACCGGGCAACCTAGGCTTCACCTTAGGGCGTTGCTCCACCAGATCGAATAGTTAGGGCCTTAGAAGTCAACGCCCGAAGCATAAAATATAAAATAAATATAACAGTTTTTCCATCGTATAAAACGAAAAATTGCTACCAGTGTGAAAGTTATGGTCATTTCTACTTTCCGGGCAACCTAGGCTTCACTCTAGGCCGTTGTTCCACCAGATCGAATAGTTAGGGCCTAAGAAGTGAACGTCAGAAGCATAAAATACAATATAAATACAACAGTTTTTCCATCATATAAAACGAATGATAGCAACCAGTGTGAAAGTTATGGTCATTTCTACGTTCCGGGCAACCTAGGCTGCACTCTAGGGCGTTGCTCCTCCAGATAGAATAGTTAGGGCCTTAGAAGTCAACGCCCGAAACATAAAATACAAAATAAATAAAACAGTTTTTCTATCGTATAAAACGAAAAATTGCAAACAGTGTGAAAGATATGGACATTTCTACGATCCGGGCTACCTAGGCTTCACTCTATGGCGTTCTTCCACCACATTGAATAGCAGCGGCCTCAGAAGTCAACGCCAGAAGCTTAAATACAATATAAATATAACAGTTTTTCCATCGTATAAAACGAATAATAGCAACCAGTGTGAAAGTTATGGTCATTTCTACGATCCGGGCAACCTAGGCTTCACTCTAGGGCGTTGTTCCACCAGATCGAATAGTTAGGACCTTAGAAGTCAACGCCCGAAGCATAAAGTACAAAATAAATAGAACAGTTTTTCCATCGTATAAAACGAATAATTGCTACCAGTGTGAAGGTTATGGTCATTTCTACGTTCCGGGCAACCTAGGTTTCACTCCAGGGCGTTGCTCCACCAGATCGAATAGTTACGGCCTATGAAGTCAACGCCAGAAGCATAAAATACAATATAAATACAACAGTTTTTCTATCATATAAAGCGAATGATAGCAACCAGTGTGAAAGTTATGGTCCTTTCTACATTTCGAGCAACCTAGGCTTCACTCTAGGGCTTTGCTCCACCTGATCGAATAGTTAGGGCCTTAGAAGTCAACGCCAGAAGCATAAAATACAATATAAATACTACAGCTTTTCCATCGTATAAAACGAATCATAGCAACCAGTGTGAAAGCTATGGTCATTTCTACGTTCCGGGCAACCTAGGCTTCACTCTAGGCCGTTGCTCCACCCGATCTTATAGTTAGGGCCTTAGAAGTCAACGCCCGATGCATAAAATACAAAATAAATAGAACAGCTGTTCCATGTATGAAATGAATAATTGTTTCCAGTGTGAAAGTTATGATCATTTCTACGTTCCGGGCAACCTAGGCTTCACCATAGGGCGTCGTTCCACCAGATGGAATAGCTGGGGCCTAAGATGTCAGCGCCAGAAGCATAAAATACAATAAAGATTCAACAGTTTTTCCATCGTATAACAGGAATAATTGCAACCAGTGTGAATGTGGTGTTCATTTCTACGTTCCGGGCAACCTAGGTTCACTCTAGGGCGTTGTTCCACCAGATAGAATAGTTAGGGCTTAAGAAGTCAACGCCCGAAGCATAAAATACAAAATAAATAGAACAGCTTTTCCATCGTATAAAATGAATAATTGCAAACAGTGTGAAAGTAATGGTCATTTCTACGTTCCGGGTAACCTAGGCTTCACTCTAGGGCGGTGCTCCGCCAAATCGAATAGCTAGGGCCTTAGTAGTCAACGCCAGAAGCATAAAATACAATAAAGATGCAAAAGTTTTTCCATCGTATAACAGGAATAACTGCAAACAGTATGAAAGTACTGGACATTTCTACGTTCCGTGTAACCTAGGTTTCACTCTAGGGCGTTGCTCCACCAGATCGAATAGCTAGCGACTTGGAGTTCAACGCCATAAGAATAAAATACAATATAAGTACAACAGTTTTTCCATCGAATAAAATGAATAATTGCAACCAGTGTGAAAGTTATGGTCATTTCTGCATTTCCAGCAGCCTAGGCTTCACTCTAGGGCGTTGCTCCACCTGATCGAATAGTTAGGGCTTAAGAAGTCAACGCCCGAAGCATAAAATACAATAAAGATGCAAAAGTTTTTCCATCGTATAACAGGAATAACTGCTAACAGTATGAAAGTACTGGTCATTTCTACGTTCCGGGTAACCTAGGTTTCACCCTAGGGCGTTGTTCCACCAGATCGAATTGTTAGGGCCTAAGAAGTGAACGCCAGAAGCATAAAATACAATATAAATACAACAGTTTATCCATCATATAAAACGAATAATTGCAAACAGTGTGAAAGAAGTGGTCATTTCTACGTTCCGGGCAACCTAGGCTTCACCCTAGTGCGTTGCTACACCAGATCGAATAGCTAGGGCCTTAGAAGTCATCGCCTGAAGCATACAATACAATAAAAATACAACAGTTTTACCATCGTATAACAGGAATAATTGCAACCAGTGTGAAAGTGATGGTCATTTCTACGATCTGGGTAACCCAGGTTTCACTCTAGGGCGTTGCACCACCAGATCGAATTGCTAGGACCTTAGAATTCAATTACAGAAGCAGAAAATACAATAAAAAAGCAACAGTTCTTCAACCGTACAGCATGAATAATTGCAACCAGTGCGAATGCATTGGTCATTTGTACGTTCCGGGCAACCTAGGCTACACTCTAGGGCGTTGCTCCACCAGAACGAATAGTTAGTGCCTTAGAAGTCAACGCCCGAAGCATAAAATACAAAATAAATAGAACAGATTTTCCATGCATAGGACGAATAATTGCTACCAGTGTGAAAGAGTTGGTCATTTCTACGTTCCAGGCAACCCAGGCTTCACCCTAGGGCGTTGTTCCACCAGATCGAAAAGGTAGGGCCATAGAAGTTAACGCCCCAAGCATTAAATACAATAAATATACAAGAGTTTTTCCATCGTATAACAGGAATTATTGCAACCAGTGTGAAAGTGATGATCATTTCTACGTTCCGGGCAACCTAGGCTTCACTCTGGGGCGTTGTTCCACCAGATCGAATAGTTAGGGCCTAAGAAGTCAACGCCAGAAGCATAAAATACAATATAAATATAACAGTTTTTCCATCGTATAAAACGAATCATAGCAACCAGTGTGAAAGCTATGGTCATTTCTACGTTCCGGGCAACCTAGGCTTCACTCTAGGCCGTTGCTCCACCCGATCTTATAGTTAGGGCCTTAGAAGTCAACGCCCGATGCATAAAATACAAAATAAATAGAACAGCTGTTCCATGTATGAAATGAATAATTGTTTCCAGTGTGAAAGTTATGATCATTTCTACGTTCCGGGCAACCTAGGCTTCACCATAGGGCGTCGTTCCACCAGATGGAATAGCTGGGGCCTAAGATGTCAACGCCAGAAGCATAAAATACAATAAAGATTCAACAGTTTTTCCATCGTATAACAGGAATAATTGCAACCAGTGTGAATGTGGTGTTCATTTCTACGTTCCGGGCAACCTAGGTTCACTCTAGGGCGTTGTTCCACCAGATAGAGTAGTTAGGGCTTAAGAAGTCAACGCCCGAAGCATAAAATACAAAATAAATAGAACAGCTTTTCCATCGTATAAAATGAATAATTGCAAACAGTGTGAAAGTAATGGTCATTTCTACGTTCCGGGCAACCTAGGCTTCACTCTAGGGCGGTGCTCCGCCAAATCGAATAGCTAGGGCCTTAGTAGTCAACGCCAGAAGCATAAAATACAATAAAGATGCAAAAGTTTTTCCATCGTATAACAGGAATAACTGCAAACAGTATGAAAGTACTGGACATTTCTACGTTCCGTGTAACCTAGGTTTCACTCTAGGGCGTTGCTCCACCAGATCGAATAGCTAGCGACTTAGAATTCAACGCCATAAGAATAAAATACAATATAAGTACAACAGTTTTTCCATCGAATAAAATGAATAATTGCAACCAGTGTGAAAGTTATGGTCATTTCTGCATTTCCAGCAACCTAGGCTTCACTCTAGGGCGTTGCTCCACCTGATCGAATAGTTAGGGCTTAAGAAGTCAACGCCCGAAGCATAAAATACAATAAAGATGCAAAAGTTTTTCCATCGTATAACAGGAATAACTGCTAACAGTATGAAAGTACTGGTCATTTCTACGTTCCGGGTAACCTAGGTTTCACCCTAGGGCGTTGTTCCACCAGATCGAATTGTTAGGGCCTAAGAAGTGAACGCCAGAAGCATAAAATACAATATAAATACAACAGTTTATCCATCATATAAAACGAATAATTGCAAACAGTGTGAAAGAAGTGGTCATTTCTACGTTCCGGGCAACCTAGGCTTCACTCTAGGGCGTTGCCCCACCACATCGAATAGCTAGGGACTTAGAATTCAATGCCAGAAGCATAAAATACAAAATAAATAGAACAGTTTTTCCATGTATAAAACGAATAATTGCTACCAGTGTGAAAGTTATGGTCATTTCTACGTTCCGGGCAACCTAGGCTTCACTCTAGGGCGGTGCTCCACCAGGTTAAATAGTTAGGACCTAAGAAGTCAAAGCCAGAAGCATGAAATACAATATAAATACAACAGCCTTTCCATCGTATATAATGTATATTTGCAAACAGTGTGAAAGTAATGGTCATTTCTACGTTCCGAGCAACCTAGGCTTCACTGTAGGCTGTTGCTCCGCCAGATCGAATAGGTAGGGCCTTAGAAGTCAACGCCAGAAGCATAAAATACAAAATAAATACAACAGTTTTTCCATGTATAAAACGAATAATTGCTACCAGTGTGAAAGTTATGGTCATTTCCACGTTCCGGGCAACCTAGGCTTCACCCTAGTGCGTTGCTACACCAGATCGAATAGTTAGGGCCTTAGAAGTCATCGCCTGAAGCATACAATACAATAAAAATACAACAGTTTTACCATCGTATAACAGGAATAATTGCAACCAGTGTGAAAGTGATGGTCATTTCTACGTTCTGGGTAACCCAGGTTTCACTCTAGGGCGTTGCACCACCAGATCGAATAGCTAGGACCTTAGAATTCAAATACAGAAGCAAAAAATACAATAAAAAAGCAACAGTTCTTCAATCGTATAGCATGAATAATTGCAACCAGTGTGAAAGTAACGATCATTTCGACGTTTCGGGCAACCTAGACTTAACTCTGAGGCATTGCTCCACAAGATCGAATAGTTAGGGCCTAAGAAGTCAACGCCAGAAGCATAAAATACAATATAAATACAATAGCTTTTCCATCGTATAAAACGAATAATTGCACCCAGTGTGAAAGTTATGGTCATTTCTACGTTCCGGGCAACCTAGGCTTCACTCTGGGGCGTTGTTCCACCAGATCGAATAGTTAGGGCCTAAGAAGTCAACGCCAGAAGCATAAAATACAATATAAATATAACAGTTTTTCCATCGTATAAAACGAATAATAGCAACCAGTGTGAAAGGTATGGTCATTTCTACGTTCCGGGCAACCTAGGCTTCACTCTACGGCGATGCTCCACCAGATCAAACAGTTAGCGCCATAGAAGTCCACGCCCGACGCATAAAATACAAAATAAATAGAACGGTTTTTCCATTGTATAAAACGAATAATTGCTCACAGTGTAAAAGTTATGGTCATTTCTACGTTCCGGGCAACCTAGGCTTCACCCTAGGGCGTTGTACCACCAGATCGAATAGTTAGGGCCTAAGAAGTGAATGCCAGAAGCATAAAATACTATATAAATACAACAGTTTTTCCATCGTATAAAACGAATAATTGCAACCAGTATGAAACTTATGGTCATTTCTACTTACCGGGCAACCTAGGCTTCACTCTAGGGCGTTGCTCTACCAGATCGAATAGTTAGGGCCTTAGAAGTCAACGACCGAAGCATAAAATACAAAATAAATAGAACAGTTTTTCCATCGTATAAAACGAATAATTGCTACCAGTGTGAAAGTTATGGTCATTTCTACTTTCCGGACAACCTAGGCTTCACCCTAGGGCGTTGTTCCACCAGATGGAATAGTTAGGTCCTAAGAAGTCAACGCCAGAAGCATAAAATACAATATAAATACAACAGCTTTTCCATCGTATAAAACAAATACTTGTAACCAGTTTGATAGTGATGGTCATTTCTACGTACCGGGCAACCTAGGCTTCACTCTAGGGCGTTCCTCCACCAGATCGAATAGTTAGGGCCTTAGAAGTCAACGCCCGAAGCATAAAATATAAAATAAATAGAACAGTTTTTCCATCGTATAAAACGAAAAATTGCTACCAGTGTGAAAGTTATGGTCATTTCTACGTTCAGCGCAATCTGGGCTTTACCCTAGTGCGTTGTTCCACCGGATGGAATAGTTAGGGCCTAAGAAGTCAACGCCAGGAGCATAAAAAACGATGTAAATACAACAGCTTTTCCATCGTATAAAACGAATAATTGCAACCAGTGTGGAAGTTATGGTCATTTCTACGTTCCGGGCAACCTAGGCTTCACTCTAGGGCGATGCTCCACCAAATCAAATAGTTAGGGCCTTAGAAGTCAACGCCCGAAGCATAAAATATAAAATAAATAGAACAGTTTTTCCATCGTATAAACCGAATAATTGCTGCCAGTGTGAAAGTTATGGTCATTTCTACTTTCCGGGCAACCTAGGCTTCACCCCAGGGCGTTGTTCCACCAGATGCAATAGTTAGGGCCTAAGAAGTCAACGCCAGAAGCATAAAATACGATATAAATACAACAGCTTTTCCATCGTATAAAACAAATAATTGCAACCAGTTTGATAGTGATGGTCACTTCTACGTATCGGGCAACCTAGGCTTCACTCTAGGGCGTTGCTCCACCAGATCGAATAGTTAGGGCCTTAGAAGTCAACGCCCGAAGCATAAAATATAAAATAAATACAACAGTTTTTCCATCGTATAAAACGAAAAATTGCTACCAGTGTGAAAGTTATGGTCAATTCTACTTTCCGGGCAACCTAGGCTTCACCCTAGGCCGTTGTTCCACCAGATCGAATAGTTAGGGCCTAAGAAGTGAACGCCAGAAGCATAAAATACAAAGTAAATAGAACAGTTTTTCCATCGTACAAAACGAATAATTGCTACCAGTGTGAAAGTTATGGTCATTTCTACGTTCCGGGCAACCTAGGCTTCACCCTAGGGCGTTGTACCACCAGATCGAATAGTTAGGGCCTAAGAAGTGAACGCCAGAAGCATAAAATACAATATAAATACAACAGTTTTTCCATCGTATAAAACGAATAATTGGAACCAGTATGAAACTTATGGTCATTTCTACTTACCGGGCAACCTAGGCTTCACTCTAGGGCGTTGCTCTACCAGATCGAATAGTTAGGGCCTTAGAAGTCAACGACCGAAGCATAAAATACAAAATAAATAGAACAGTTTTTCCATCGTATAAAACGAATAATTGCTACCAGTGTGAAAGTTATGGTCATTTCTACTTTCCGGACAACCTAGGCTTCACCCTAGGGCGTTGTTCCACCAGATGGAATAGTTAGGTCCTAAGAAGTCAACGCCAGAAGCATAAAATACGATATAAATACAACAGCTTTTCCATCGTATAAAACAAATACTTGTAACCAGTTTGATAGTGATGGTCATTTCTACGTACCGGGCAACCTAGGCTTCACCTTAGGGCGTTGCTCCACCAGATCGAATAGTTAGGGCCTTAGAAGTCAACGCCCGAAGCATAAAATATAAAATAAATAGAACAGTTTTTCCATCGTATAAAACGAAAAATTGCTACCAGTGTGAAAGTTATGGTCATTTCTACGTTCCGCGCAATCTGGGCTTTACCCTAGTGCGTTGTTCCACCGGATGGAATAGTTAGGGCCTAAGAAGTCAACGCCAGGAGCATAAAAAACGATATAAATACAACAGCTTTTCCATCGTATAAAACGAATAATTGATCCAGTGTGGAAGTTATGGTCATTTCTACTTTCCGGACAACCTAGGCTTCACCCTAGGGCGTTGTTCCACCAGATGGAATAGTTAGGTCCTAAGAAGTCAACGCCAGAAGCATAAAATACGATAGAAATACAACAGCTTTTCCATCGTATAAAACAAATAATTGCAACCAGTTTGATAGTGATGGTCACTTCTACGTACCGGGCAACCTAGGCTTCACTCTAGGGCGTTGCTCCACCAGATAGAATAGTTAGGGCATTAGAAGTCAACGCCCGAAGCATAAAATATAAAATAAATATAACAGTTTTTCCATCGTATAAAACGAAAAATTGCTACCAGTGTGAAAGTTAGGGTCATTTCTACTTTCCGGGCAACCTAGGCTTCACTCTAGGCCGTTGTTCCACCAGATCGAATAGTTAGGGCCTAAGAAGTGAACGTCAGAAGCATAAAATACAATATAAATACAACAGTTTTTCCATCATATAAAACGAATGATAGCAACCAGTGTGAAAGTTATGGTCATTTCTACGTTCCGGGCAACCTAGGCTGCACTCTAGGGCGTTGCTCCTCCAGATAGAATAGTTAGGGCCTTAGAAGTCAACGCCCGAAACATAAAATACAAAATAAATAAAACAGTTTTTCTATCGTATAAAACGAAAAATTGCAAACAGTGTGAAAGATATGGACATTTCTACGATCCGGGCTACCTAGGCTTCACTCTATGGCGTTCTTCCACCACATCGAATAGCAGCGGCCTCAGAAGTCAACGCCAGAAGCTTAAATACAATATAAATATAACAGTTTTTCCATCGTATAAAACGAATAATAGCAACCAGTGTGAAAGTTATGGTCATTTCTACGATCCGGGCAACCTAGGCTTCACTCTAGGGCGTTGTTCCACCAGATCGAATAGTTAGGACCTTAGAAGTCAACGCCCGAAGCATAAAGTACAAAATAAATAGAACAGTTTTTCCATCGTATAAAACGAATAATTGCTACCAGTGTGAAGGTTATGGTCATTTCTACGTTCCGGGCAACCTAGGTTTCACTCGAGGGCGTTGCTCCACCAGATCGAATAGTTACGGCCTATGAAGTCAACGCCAGAAGCATAAAATACAATATAAATACAACAGTTTTTCTATCATATAAAGCGAATGATAGCAACCAGTGTGAAAGTTATGGTCCTTTCTACATTTCGAGCAACCTAGGCTTCACTCTAGGGCTTTGCTCCACCTGATCGAATAGTTAGGGCCTTAGAAGTCAACGGCAGAAGCATAAAATACAATATAAATACTACAGCTTTTCCACCATATAAAACGAATAATTGCAACCAGTATGAAAGTTATGGTCATTTCTGCTTTCCGGGCAACCTAGGCTTCACCGTAGGGCGTTGTTCCACCAGATGGAATAGTTAGGGCCTAAGAAGTCAACGCCCGAAGCATAAAATACAAAATAAATAGACCGGTTTTTCCATTGTATAAAACGAATAATTGCTGCCAGTGTGAAAGTTATGGTCATTTCTACGTTCCGGGCAACCTAGGCTTCACCCTAGGGCGTTGTACCACCAGATCGTATAGTTAGGGCCTAAGAAGTGAACGCCAGAAGCATAAAATACAATATAAATACAACAGTTTTTCTATCATATAAAACGAATGATAGCAACCAGTGTGAAAGTTATGGTCATTTCTACCTTCCGCGCAATCTTGGCTTTACCCTAGGGCGTTGTTCCACCAGATGGAATAGTTAGGGACTAAGAAGTCAACGCCAGAAGCATAAAATACCATATAAATACAACAGTTTTTCCATTGTATAAAACGAATAATTGCTACCAGTGTAAAAGTTATGGTCATTTCTACGTTCCGGGCAACCTAGGCTTCACCCTAGGGCGTTGTTCCACCAGATTGAATAGTTAGGGCCTAAGAAGTGAACGCCAGAAGCATAAAATACAATATAAATACAACAGTTTTTCCATCGTAAAAAACGAATAATTGCAACCAGTGTGAAAGTTATGGTCATTTCTACATTCCGAGCAACCTAGGCTTCACTCTAGGGCGTTGCTCCAACAGATTGAATAGTTAGGGCCTTAGAAGTCAACGCCCGAAGCATAGAATGGAATAAAAATACAACAGTTTTTCCATCGTATAAAACGAATAATTGCTACCAGTGTGAAAGTTAAGGTCATTTCTACTTTCCGAGCAACCTAGGCTTCACCCTAGTGCGTTGTTCCACCAGATGGAATAGTTAGGGCCTAAGAAGTCAACGCCAGAAGCATAAAATACGATAGAAATACAACAGCATTTCCATCGTATAAAACAAATAATTGCAACCAGTTTGATAGTGATGGTCATTTCTACGTACCGGGCAACCTAGGCTTCACTCTAGGGCGTTGCTCCACCAGATGGAATAGTTAGGGCCTAAGAAGTCAACGCCAGAAGCATAAAATACGATATAAATACAACAGCTTTTCCATCGTATAAAACGAATGATTGCAACCAGTGTGAAAGTTATGGTCATTTCTACGTTCCGGGCAACCTAGGCTTCCCCCTAGGGCGTTGATCCAACAGATTGCATAGTTAGGGCCTTAGAAGTCAATGCCCGATGCATAAAATGCAATAAAAATACAACAGCTTTTCTATCGTATAGCAGGAATAATTTGCAACCAGTGTGAAGGTTATGGTCATATCTACGTTCCGGGCAACCTAGGCATCACTGTAGGGCGTTGCTCCACCAGATCGAATAGTTAGGTCCTTAGAAGTCAACGCCAGAAGCATAAAATACAATATAAATACAACAGTTTTTCCATCGTATAAAACGAATAATTGCAACCAGTTTGAAAGTGATGGTCATTTCTACGTTCCGGGCAACCTAGGCTTCAATCTAGGGCGTTGCTCCACTAGATCGAATAGCTAGGTCCTCAGAAGTCAACGCCAGAAGCATAAAATACGATATAAATTCAACAGCTTTTGCATCGTATAAAAGGAATAATTGCAAACAGTGTGAAAGTAATGGTCATTTCTACGTTCCGGGCAACCTAGGCTTCACTCTAGGGCGTTACTCCACCAGATCAAACAGTTAGGGCCTTAGAAGTCAACGCCCGAAGCATAAAATACAAAATAAAGAGAACAGTTTTTCCATTGTATAAAACGGATAATTGCTACCAGTGTAAAAGTTATGATCATTTCTACGTTCCGGGCAACCTAGGCTTCACCCTAGGGCGTTGTTCCACCAGACCGAATAGTTCGGGCCTAAGAAGTGAACGCCAGAAGCATAAAATACAATATAAATACAACAGCTTTTCCATCGTATAAAAGGAATAATTGCAAACAGTGTGAAAGTAATGGTCATTTCTACGTTCCGGGCAACCTAGGCTTCACTCTAGGGCGTTGCTCCACCAGATCAAACAGTTAGGGCGTTAGAAGTCAACGCCTGAAGCATAAAATACAAAATAAATAGAACACTCTTTCCATGGTATAAAACGAATAATTGCTACCAGTGTGAAAGTTATGGTCATTTCTACTTTCCGGGCAACCTAGGCTTCACCCTAGGCCGTTGTTCCACCAGATCGAATAGTTAGGGCCTAAGAAGTCAACGCCCGAAGTATAAAATACAATAGAAATACAACAGTTTTTCCATCGTATAAAACGAATAATTGCAACCATTATGAAACTTATGGTCATTTCTACGATCCGGGCAACCTAGGCTTCACCCTAGGGCGTTGTTCCACCAGATCGAATAGTTAGGGCCTAAGAAGAGAACGCCAGAAGCATAAAATGCAATAAAAATACAACAGTCTTTCCATCCTATAACAGGAATAATTGCAACCCGTGTGAAAGTGATGGTCATTTCTACGTTCCAGGCAACCTAGGCTTCCCTCTATGGCGTTGCTCCACCAGATCGAATTGTTAGGGCCAAAGAAGTCAACGCCCGAAGCATAAAATACAAAATAAATAGAACAGCTTTTCCATCGTATAAAAGGAATAATTGCAAACTGTGTGAAAGTAACGGTCATTTCTACGTTCCGGGCAACCTAGGCTTCACCCTAGGGCGTTGCTCCACCAGATCAAACAGTTAGGGCCTTAGAAGTCAACGCCCGAAGCATAAAATACAAAATAAATAGAACAGTTTTTCCATTGTATAAAACGAATAATTGCTACCAGTGTAAAAGATATGGTCATTTCTACGTTGCGGGCAACCTAGGCTTCACGCTAGGGCGTTGTTCCACCAGATCGAATAGTTAGGGCCTAAGAAGTCAACACCAGAAGAATAAAATACAAAATAAATACAACAGCCTTTACACCGTATAAAACGAATAATTGCAACCTGTGTGAAGGTTATGGTCATATCTACGTTCCGGGCAACCTAGGCTTCACTGTAGGGCGTTGCTCCACCAGATCGATGTGTTAGGGCCTAAGAAATCAACGCCCGAAGCATAAAATACAATAGAAATACAACAGTTTTTCCATCGTATAAAACGAATACTTGCAACCATTATGAAACTTATGGTCATTTCTACGTTCCGGGCAATCTAGGCTTCACTCTATGGCGTTCTTCGACCACATCGAATAGCTACGGCCTCAGAAGTCAACGCCTGAAGCTTAAAATACAATAAAAATGCAACAGTCTTTCCATCCTATAACAGGAATAATTGCAACCCGTGTGAAAGTGATGGTCATTTCTACGTTCCAGGCAACCTAGGCACCACTCAAGGGCGTTGTTCCACCCGATCGAATAGCTAGGGCCATAGAAGTCAACACCAGAAGCATAAAATACGATATAAATACAACAGCTTTTCCATCGTATAAAAGGAATAATTGCAAACAGTGTGAAAGTAATGGTCATTTCTACGTTCCGGGCAACCTAGGCTTCACTCTAGGGCGTTGCTCCACCAGATCAAACAGTTAGGGCCTTAGAAGCCAACGCCCGAAGCATTAAACACAAAATAAATAGAACAGTTTTTCCATTGTATAAAACGAATAATTGCTACCAGTGTAAAAGTTATGGCCATTTCTACGTTGCGGGCAACCTAGGCTTCACCTTAGGCCGTTGTTCCAACAGATCGAATAGTTAGGGCCTAAGAAGTGAACGCCAGAAGCATAAAATACAATATAAATATAACAGATTTTCCATCATATAAAACGAATAATTGCAACCAGTGTGAAAGCTATGGTCATTTTTACATTCCGAGCAACCTAGGCTTCACTCTAGGGCGTTGCTCCAACAGATTGAAGAGTCAGGGCCTTATAAGTCAACGCCCGAAGCATAAAATGCAATAAAAATACAACAGTTTTTCCATCGTATAACAGGATTAATTGCAACCAGTTTGAATGTGATGGTCTTTTCTACGTTCCGGGCAACCTAGGCTTCACTCTAGGGCGTTGCTCCACTAGATCGAATAGCTAGGGCCTTAGAAGTCAACGCCAGAGGCATAAAATACAATATAAATACAACAGCTTTTCCATCGTAAAGAACGAATAATTGCAACCAGTGTGAAAGTTATGGTTATTTCTACATTCCGGGCAACCTAGGCTACACTCTAGGGCGTTGCTCCACCAGATCAAACAGTTAGGGCCTTAGAAGTCAACGCCCGAAGCATAAAATACAAAATAAATAGAACAGTTTTTCCATTGCATAAAACGAATAATTGCTACCAGTGTAAAAGTTATGGTCATGTCTACGTTCCGGGCAACCTAGGCTCCATCCTAGGGCATTCTTCCATCAGATCGAATAGCTAGGCCCTAAGAAGTGAACGCCAGAAGCATAAAATACAATATAAATACAACAGTTTTTCCATCGCAGAAAACGAATAATTGCATCCAGTGTGAAAGTTATGGTCATTTCTATATTACAAGCAACCTAGGCTTCACTCTAGGGCGTTGCTCCACTAGATCGAATAGCTAGGGCCTTAGAAGTCAACGCCAGAGGCATAAAATACAAAATAAATACAACAGCTTTTCCATCGTAAAGAACGAATAATTGCAACCAGTGTGATAGTTATGGTCATTTCTACGTTCCGGGCAACCTAGGCTTCACTCTAGGGCGTTGCTCCACCAGATCAAACAGTTAGGGCCTTAGAAGTCAACACCAGAAGCATAAAATACGATATAAATACAACAGCTTTTCCATCGTATAAAAGGAATAATTGCAAACAGTGTAAAAGTTATGGTCATTTCTACGTTCCGGGCAACCTAGACTTCACCCTAGGGCGTTGTTCCACCAGATCGAATAGTCAGGGCCTAAGAAGTGAACGCCAGAAGCATAAAATGCAATAAAAATACAACAGTCTTTCCATCGTATAACAGGAAGAATTGCAACCCATGTGAAAGTGATGGTCATTTGTACGTTCCAGGGAACCTAGGCTTCACTCTAGGGCGTTGCTCCACCAGATCGAATTGTTAGGGCCAAAGAAGTCAACGCCCGAAGCATAAAATACAAGATAAATAGAACAGTTTTTCCATTGTATAAAACGAATAATTGCTACCAGTGTAAAAGTTATGGACATTTCTACGTTCCGGGCAACCTAGGCTTCACCCTAGGGCATTGTTCCATCAGATCGAATAGTTAGGCCCTAAGAAGTGAACGCCAGAAGCATAAAATACAATATAAATACAACAGTTTTTCCATCGTAGAAAACGAATAATTGCAACCAGTTTGAAAGTTATGGTCATTTCTATATTCCGAGCAACCTAGGCTTCACTCTAGGGTGGTGCTCCACCAGATCGAATAGTTAGGTCCTTAGAAGTCAACGCCAGAAGCATAAAATACGATATAAATACAACAGCTTTTCCATGGTATAAAAGGAATAATTGCAAACAGTGTGAAAGTAATGGTCATTTCTACGTTCCGGGCAACCTAGGCTTCACTCTACGGCGTTGCTCCACCAGGTCGAATAGTTAGGGCCTAAGAAGTCAACGCCAGAAGCATAAAATACAATATAAATACAACAGTTCTTCCATTGTATAAAACGAATAATTGCTACCAGTGTAAAAGTTATGGTCATTTCTACGTTCCGGGCAACCTAGGCTTCACTCAAGGGCGTTGCTCCACCAGATGGAATTGTTAGGTCCTTAGAAGTCAACGCCAGAAGCATAAAATACAATATAAATACATCAGTTTTTCCATCGTATAAAACGAATAATTGCAACCAGTTTGAAAGTGATGGTCATTTCTACGTTCCGGGCAACCTAGGCTTCAATCTAAGGCGTTGCTCCACTAGATCGAATAGCTAGGGCCTCAGAAGTCAACGCCAGAAGCATAAAATACGATATAAATTCAACAGCTTTTGCATCGTATAAAAGGAATAATTGCAAACAGTGTGAAAGTAATGGTCATTTCTACGTTCCGGGCAACCTAGGCTTCACTCTAGGGCGTTACTCCACCAGATCAAACAGTTAGGGCCTTAGAAGTCAACGCCCGAAGCATAAAATACAAAATAAATAGAACAGTTTTTCCATTGTATAAAACGGATAATTGCTACCAGTGTAAAAGTTATGATCATTTCTACGTTCCGGGCAACCTAGGCTTCACCCTAGGGCGTTGTTCCACCAGACCGAATATTTCGGGCCTAAGAAGTGAACGCCAGAAGCATAAAATACAATATAAATACAACAGCTTTTCCATCGTATAAAAGGAATAATTGCAAACAGTGTGAAAGTAATGGTCATTTCTACGTTCCGGGCAACCTAGGCTTCACTCTAGGGCGTTGCTCCACCAGATCAAACAGTTAGGGCGTTAGAAGTCAACGCCTGAAGCATAAAATACAAAATAAATAGAACAGTCTTTCCATGGTATAAAACGAATAATTGTTACCAGTGTAAAAGTTATGGTCATTTCTACGTTCCGGGCAACCTAGGCTTCACTCTAGGGCGGTGCTCCACCATATCGAATAGCTACGGCCTTAGAAGCCTACGCCTGAAGCATAAAATACAATAAAAATACAACGGTCTTTTCATCGTATAACAGGAATAATTGCAACAATCATGAAAGTAATGATCATTTCGGCGTTTCGGGCATCCTAGGCTTCACTCTACGGCGTTGTTCTACCAGATCGAATAGTTAGGGCCTAAGAAGTCAACACCAGAAGAATAAAATACAAAATAACTACAACAGCCTTTACACCGTATAAAAAGAATAATTGCAACCTGTGTGAATGTTATGGTCATATCTACGTTCCGGGCAACCTAGGCTTCACTGTAGGGCGTTACTACACCAGATCGAAGTGTTAGGGCCTAAGAAGTCAACGCCCGAAGTATAAAATACAATAGAAATACAACAGTTTTTCCATCGTATAAAACGAATAATTGCAACCATTATGAAACTTATGGTCATTTCTACGATCCGGGCAACCTAGGCTTCACCCTAGGGCGTTGTTCCACCAGATCGAATAGTTAGGGCCAAAGAAGTCAACGCCCGAAGCATAAAATACAAAATAAATAGAACAGCTTTTCCATCGTATAAAAGGAATAATTGCAAACTGTGTGAAAGTAACGGTCATTTCTACGTTCCGGGCAACCTAGGCTTCACCCTAGGGCGTTGTACCACCAGATGGAATAGTTAGGGCCTAAGAAGTGAACGCCAGAAGCATAAAATACAATATAAATACAACAGTTTTTCTATCATATAAAACGAATGATAGCAACCAGTGTGAAAGTTATGGTCATTTCTACCTTCCGCGCAAACTTGGCTTTACCCTAGGGCGTTGTTCCACCAGATGGAATAGTTAGGGACTAAGAAGTCAACGCCAGAAGCATAAAATACCATATAAATACAACAGTTTTTCCATTGTATAAAACGAATAATTGCTACCAGTGTAAAAGTTATGGTCATTTCTACGTTCCGGGCAACCTAGGCTTCACCCTAGGGCGTTGTTCCACCAGATTGAATTGTTAGGGCCAAAGAAGTCAACGCCCGAAGCATAAAATACAAAATAAATACAACAGCTTTTCCATCGTATAAAAGGAATAATTGCAAACTGTGTGAAAGTAACGGTCATTTCTACGTTCCGGGCAACCTAGGCTTCACCCTAGGGCGTTGTACCACCAGATGGAATAGTTAGGGCCTAAGAAGTGAACGCCAGAAGCATAAAATACAATATAAATACAACAGTTTTTCTATCATATAAAACGAATGATAGCAACCAGTGTGAAAGTTATGGTCATTTCTACCTTCCGCGCAAACTTGGCTTTACCCTAGGGCGTTGTTCCACCAGATGGAATAGTTAGGGACTAAGAAGTCAACGCCAGAAGCATAAAATACCATATAAATACAACAGTTTTTCCATTGTATAAAACGAATAATTGCTACCAGTGTAAAAGTTATGGTCATTTCTACGTTCCGGGCAACCTAGGCTTCACCCTAGGGCGTTGTTCCACCAGATTGAATAGTTAGGGCCTAAGAAGTGAATGCCAGAAGCATAAAATACAATATAAATACAACAGCTTTTCCATCGTAAAAAACGAATAATTGCAACCAGTGTGAAACTTATGGTAATTTCTACATTCCGAGCAACCTAGGCTTCACTCTAGGGCGTTGCTCCAACAGATTGAATAGTTAGGGCCTTAGAAGTCAACGCCCGAAGCATAGAATGCAATAAAAATACAACAGTTTTTCCATCGTATAAAACGAATAATTGCTACCAGTGTGAAAGTTATGGTCATTTCTACTTTCCGAGCAACCTAGGCTTCACCCTAGGGCGTTGTTCCACCAGATCAAATAGTTAGGGCCTAAGAAGTGAACGCCAGAAGCATAAAATGCAATAAAAATACAACAGTCTTTCCATCCTATAACAGGAATAATTGCAACCCGTGTGAAAGTGATGGTCATTTCTACGTTCCAGGCAACCTAGGCTTCCCTCTATGGCGTTGCTCCACCAGATCGAATTGTTAGGGCCAAAGAAGTCAACGCCCGAAGCATAAAATACAAAATAAATAGAACAGCTTTTCCATCGTATAAAAGGAATAATTGCAAACTGTGTGAAAGTAACGGTCATTTCTACGTTCCGGGCAACCTAGGCTTCACCCTAGGGCGTTGCTCCACCAGATCAAACAGTTAGGGCCTTAGAAGTCAACGCCCGAAGCATAAAATACAAAATAAATAGAACAGTTTTTCCATTGTATAAAACGAATAATTGCTACCAGTGTAAAAGATATGGTCATTTCTACGTTCCGGGCAACCTAGGCTTCACGCTAGGGCGTTGTTCCACCAGATCGAATAGTTAGGGCCTAAGAAGTCAACACCAGAAGAATAAAATACAAAATAAATACAACAGCCTTTACACCGTATAAAACGAATAATTGCAACCTGTGTGAAGGTTATGGTCATATCTACGTTCCGGGCAACCTAGGCTTCACTGTAGGGCGTTGCTCCACCAGATCGATGTGTTAGGGCCTAAGAAATCAACGCCCGAAGCATAAAATACAATAGAAATACAACAGTTTTTCCATCGTATAAAACGAATACTTGCAACCATTATGAAACTTATGGTCATTTCTACGTTCCGGGCAATCTAGGCTTCACTCTATGGCGTTCTTCCACCACATCGAATAGCTACGGCCTCAGAAGTCAACGCCTGAAGCTTAAAATACAATAAAAATGCAACAGTCTTTCCATCCTATAACAGGAATAATTGCAACCCGTGTGAAAGTGATGGTCATTTCTACGTTCCAGGCAACCTAGGCACCACTCAAGGGCGTTGTTCCACCCGATCGAATAGCTAGGGCCATAGAAGTCAACACCAGAAGCATAAAATACGATATAAATACAACAGCTTTTCCATCGTATAAAAGGAATAATTGCAAACAGTGTGAAAGTAATGGTCATTTCTACGTTCCGGGCAACCTAGGCTTCACTCTAGGGCGTTGCTCCACCAGATCAAACAGTTAGGGCCTTAGAAGCCAACGCCCGAAGCATTAAACACAAAATAAATAGAACAGTTTTTCCATTGTATAAAACGAATAATTGCTACCAGTGTAAAAGTTATGGCCATTTCTACGTTGCGGGCAACCTAGGCTTCACCTTAGGCCGTTGTTCCACCAGATCGAATAGTTAGGGCCTAAGAAGTGAACGCCAGAAGCATAAAATACAATATAAATATAACAGATTTTCCATCATATAAAACGAATAATTGCAACCAGTGTGAAAGCTATGGTCATTTTTACATTCCGAGCAACCTAGGCTTCACTCTAGGGCGTTGCTCCAACAGATTGAAGAGTCAGGGCCTTATAAGTCAACGCCCGAAGCATAAAATGCAATAAAAATACAACAGTTTTTCCATCGTATAACAGGATTAATTGCAACCAGTTTGAATGTGATGGTCTTTTCTACGTTCCGGGCAACCTAGGCTTCACTCTAGGGCGTTGCTCCACTAGATCGAATAGCTAGGGCCTTAGAAGTCAACGCCAGAGGCATAAAATACAATATAAATACAACAGCTTTTCCATCGTAAAGAACGAATAATTGCAACCAGTGTGAAAGTTATGGTTATTTCTACATTCCGGGCAACCTAGGCTACACTCTAGGGCGTTGCTCCACCAGATCGAATAGTTAGGGCCTAAGAAGTGAACGCCAGAAGCATAAAATACAATATAAATACAACAGTTTTTCCATCGTATAAAACGAATAATTGCAACCAGTGTGAAAGTTATGGTCATTTCTACATTCCGAGCAACATAGGCTTCACTCTAGGGCGTTGCTCCAACAGATTGAATAGTTAGGGCATTAGAAGTCAACGCCCGAAGCATAAAATGCAATAAAAATACAACAGTTTTTCCATCGTATAACAGGATTAATTGCAACCAGTTTGAAAGTGACGGTCATTTCTACGTTCCGGGCCACCTAGGCTTCACTCTAGGGCGTTGCTCCACTAGATTGAATAGCTAGGGCCATAGAAGTCAACGCCAGAAGCATAAAATACGATATAAATACAACAGCTTTTGCATCGTATAAAAGAACATAATTGCAAACAGTGTGAAGGTAATGGTCATTTCTACGTTCCGGGTAACCTAGGCTTCACCCTAGGGCGTTGCTCCACCAGATCAAACAGTTACGGCCTTAGAAGTCAACGCCCGAAGCATAAAATACAAAATAAATAGAACAGTTTTTCCTTTGTATAAAACGAATAATTGCTGCCGGTGTAAAAGTTATGGTCATTTCTACGTTCCGGGCAACCTAGGCTTCACCCTAGGGCGTTGTTCCACCAGATCGAATAGTTAAGGCCTAGGAAGTGAACGCCAGAAGCATAAAATACAATATAACTACAACAGTTTTTCCATCGTGTAAAACGAATAATTGCAACCAGTGTGAAAGCTATGGTCACTTCTACATTCCGAGCAACCTAGGCTTCACTCTAGGGCGTTGCTCCGACAGATTGAATAGTATGGTCCTTAGAAGTCAACGCCCGAAGCATAAAATGCAATAAAAATACAACAGTTCTTCCATCGTACAACAGGATTAATTGCAACCAGTGTGAAAGTTATGGTCATTTCTATATTCCGAGCAACCTAGGCTTCACTCTAGGGTGGTGCTCCACCAGATCGAATAGTTAGGTCCTTAGAAGTCAACGCCAGAAGCATAAAATACGATATAAATACAACAGCTTTTCCATGGTATAAAAGGAATAATTGCAAACAGTGTGAAAGTAATGGTCATTTCTACGTTCCGGGCAACCTAGGCTTCACTCTACGGCGTTGCTCCACCAGGTCGAATAGTTAGGGCCTAAGAAGTCAACGCCAGAAGCATAAAATACAATATAAATACAACAGTTCTTCCATTGTATAAAACGAATAATTGCTACCAGTGTAAAAGTTATGGTCATTTCTACGTTCCGGGCAACCTAGGCTTCACTCAAGGGCGTTGCTCCACCAGATGGAATTGTTAGGTCCTTAGAAGTCAACGCCAGAAGCATAAAATACAATATAAATACATCAGTTTTTCCATCGTATAAAACGAATAATTGCAACCAGTTTGAAAGTGATGGTCATTTCTACGTTCCGGGCAACCTAGGCTTCAATCTAAGGCGTTGCTCCACTAGATCGAATAGCTAGGGCCTCAGAAGTCAACGCCAGAAGCATAAAATACGATATAAATTCAACAGCTTTTGCATCGTATAAAAGGAATAATTGCAAACAGTGTGAAAGTAATGGTCATTTCTACGTTCCGGGCAACCTAGGCTTCACTCTAGGGCGTTACTCCACCAGATCAAACAGTTAGGGCCTTAGAAGTCAACGCCCGAAGCATAAAATACAAAATAAATAGAACAGTTTTTCCATTGTATAAAACGGATAATTGCTACCAGTGTAAAAGTTATGATCATTTCTACGTTCCGGGCAACCTAGGCTTCACCCTAGGGCGTTGTTCCACCAGACCGAATATTTCGGGCCTAAGAAGTGAACGCCAGAAGCATAAAATACAATATAAATACAACAGCTTTTCCATCGTATAAAAGGAATAATTGCAAACAGTGTGAAAGTAATGGTCATTTCTACGTTCCGGGCAACCTAGGCTTCACTCTAGGGCGTTGCTCCACCAGATCAAACAGTTAGGGCGTTAGAAGTCAACGCCTGAAGCATAAAATACAAAATAAATAGAACAGTCTTTCCATGGTATAAAACGAATAATTGTTACCAGTGTAAAAGTTATGGTCATTTCTACGTTCCGGGCAACCTAGGCTTCACTCTAGGGCGGTGCTCCACCATATCGAATAGCTACGGCCTTAGAAGCCTACGCCTGAAGCATAAAATACAATAAAAATACAACGGTCTTTTCATCGTATAACAGGAATAATTGCAACAATCGTGAAAGTAATGATCATTTCGGCGTTTCGGGCATCCTAGGCTTCACTCTACGGCGTTGTTCTACCAGATCGAATAGTTAGGGCCTAAGAAGTCAACACCAGAAGAATAAAATACAAAATAACTACAACAGCCTTTACACCGTATAAAAAGAATAATTGCAACCTGTGTGAATGTTATGGTCATATCTACGTTCCGGGCAACCTAGGCTTCACTGTAGGGCGTTACTACACCAGATCGAAGTGTTAGGGCCTAAGAAGTCAACGCCCGAAGTATAAAATACAATAGAAATACAACAGTTTTTCCATCGTATAAAACGAATAATTGCAACCATTATGAAACTTATGGTCATTTCTACGATCCGGGCAACCTAGGCTTCACCCTAGGGCGTTGTTCCACCAGATCGAATAGTTAGGGCCAAAGAAGTCAACGCCCGAAGCATAAAATACAAAATAAATAGAACAGCTTTTCCATCGTATAAAAGGAATAATTGCAAACTGTGTGAAAGTAACGGTCATTTCTACGTTCCGGGCAACCTAGGCTTCACCCTAGGGCGTTGTACCACCAGATGGAATAGTTAGGGCCTAAGAAGTGAACGCCAGAAGCATAAAATACAATATAAATACAACAGTTTTTCTATCATATAAAACGAATGATAGCAACCAGTGTGAAAGTTATGGTCATTTCTACCTTCCGCGCAAACTTGGCTTTACCCTAGGGCGTTGTTCCACCAGATGGAATAGTTAGGGACTAAGAAGTCAACGCCAGAAGCATAAAATACCATATAAATACAACAGTTTTTCCATTGTATAAAACGAATAATTGCTACCAGTGTAAAAGTTATGGTCATTTCTACGTTCCGGGCAACCTAGGCTTCACCCTAGGGCGTTGTTCCACCAGATTGAATTGTTAGGGCCAAAGAAGTCAACGCCCGAAGCATAAAATACAAAATAAATACAACAGCTTTTCCATCGTATAAAAGGAATAATTGCAAACTGTGTGAAAGTAACGGTCATTTCTACGTTCCGGGCAACCTAGGCTTCACCCTAGGGCGTTGTACCACCAGATGGAATAGTTAGGGCCTAAGAAGTGAACGCCAGAAGCATAAAATACAATATAAATACAACAGTTTTTCTATCATATAAAACGAATGATAGCAACCAGTGTGAAAGTTATGGTCATTTCTACCTTCCGCGCAAACTTGGCTTTACCCTAGGGCGTTGTTCCACCAGATGGAATAGTTAGGGACTAAGAAGTCAACGCCAGAAGCATAAAATACCATATAAATACAACAGTTTTTCCATTGTATAAAACGAATAATTGCTACCAGTGTAAAAGTTATGGTCATTTCTACGTTCCGGGCAACCTAGGCTTCACCCTAGGGCGTTGTTCCACCAGATTGAATAGTTAGGGCCTAAGAAGTGAATGCCAGAAGCATAAAATACAATATAAATACAACAGCTTTTCCATCGTAAAAAACGAATAATTGCAACCAGTGTGAAACTTATGGTAATTTCTACATTCCGAGCAACCTAGGCTTCACTCTAGGGCGTTGCTCCAACAGATTGAATAGTTAGGGCCTTAGAAGTCAACGCCCGAAGCATAGAATGCAATAAAAATACAACAGTTTTTCCATCGTATAAAACGAATAATTGCTACCAGTGTGAAAGTTATGGTCATTTCTACTTTCCGAGCAACCTAGGCTTCACCCTAGGGCGTTGTTCCACCAGATCAAATAGTTAGGGCCTAAGAAGTGAACGCCAGAAGCATAAAATGCAATAAAAATACAACAGTCTTTCCATCCTATAACAGGAATAATTGCAACCCGTGTGAAAGTGATGGTCATTTCTACGTTCCAGGCAACCTAGGCTTCCCTCTATGGCGTTGCTCCACCAGATCGAATTGTTAGGGCCAAAGAAGTCAACGCCCGAAGCATAAAATACAAAATAAATAGAACAGCTTTTCCATCGTATAAAAGGAATAATTGCAAACTGTGTGAAAGTAACGGTCATTTCTACGTTCCGGGCAACCTAGGCTTCACCCTAGGGCGTTGCTCCACCAGATCAAACAGTTAGGGCCTTAGAAGTCAACGCCCGAAGCATAAAATACAAAATAAATAGAACAGTTTTTCCATTGTATAAAACGAATAATTGCTACCAGTGTAAAAGATATGGTCATTTCTACGTTCCGGGCAACCTAGGCTTCACGCTAGGGCGTTGTTCCACCAGATCGAATAGTTAGGGCCTAAGAAGTCAACACCAGAAGAATAAAATACAAAATAAATACAACAGCCTTTACACCGTATAAAACGAATAATTGCAACCTGTGTGAAGGTTATGGTCATATCTACGTTCCGGGCAACCTAGGCTTCACTGTAGGGCGTTGCTCCACCAGATCGATGTGTTAGGGCCTAAGAAATCAACGCCCGAAGCATAAAATACAATAGAAATACAACAGTTTTTCCATCGTATAAAACGAATACTTGCAACCATTATGAAACTTATGGTCATTTCTACGTTCCGGGCAATCTAGGCTTCACTCTATGGCGTTCTTCCACCACATCGAATAGCTACGGCCTCAGAAGTCAACGCCTGAAGCTTAAAATACAATAAAAATGCAACAGTCTTTCCATCCTATAACAGGAATA
The DNA here is from genome assembly GCF_051401765.1 of Calliopsis andreniformis. NCBI lineage: Eukaryota > Metazoa > Arthropoda > Insecta > Hymenoptera > Andrenidae > Calliopsis > Calliopsis andreniformis. The sequence goes on from NW_027480428.1 coordinate 5,510,359, forward strand.
ATTGCAACCCGTGTGAAAGTGATGGTCATTTCTACGTTCCAGGCAACCTAGGCACCACTCAAGGGCGTTGTTCCACCCGATCGAATAGCTAGGGCCATAGAAGTCAACACCAGAAGCATAAAATACGATATAAATACAACAGCTTTTCCATCGTATAAAAGGAATAATTGCAAACAGTGTGAAAGTAATGGTCATTTCTACGTTCCGGGCAACCTAGGCTTCACTCTAGGGCGTTGCTCCACCAGATCAAACAGTTAGGGCCTTAGAAGCCAACGCCCGAAGCATTAAACACAAAATAAATAGAACAGTTTTTCCATTGTATAAAACGAATAATTGCTACCAGTGTAAAAGTTATGGCCATTTCTACGTTGCGGGCAACCTAGGCTTCACCTTAGGCCGTTGTTCCACCAGATCGAATAGTTAGGGCCTAAGAAGTGAACGCCAGAAGCATAAAATACAATATAAATATAACAGATTTTCCATCATATAAAACGAATAATTGCAACCAGTGTGAAAGCTATGGTCATTTTTACATTCCGAGCAACCTAGGCTTCACTCTAGGGCGTTGCTCCAACAGATTGAAGAGTCAGGGCCTTATAAGTCAACGCCCGAAGCATAAAATGCAATAAAAATACAACAGTTTTTCCATCGTATAACAGGATTAATTGCAACCAGTTTGAATGTGATGGTCTTTTCTACGTTCCGGGCAACCTAGGCTTCACTCTAGGGCGTTGCTCCACTAGATCGAATAGCTAGGGCCTTAGAAGTCAACGCCAGAGGCATAAAATACAATATAAATACAACAGCTTTTCCATCGTAAAGAACGAATAATTGCAACCAGTGTGAAAGTTATGGTTATTTCTACATTCCGGGCAACCTAGGCTACACTCTAGGGCGTTGCTCCACCAGATCGAATAGTTAGGGCCTAAGAAGTGAACGCCAGAAGCATAAAATACAATATAAATACAACAGTTTTTCCATCGTATAAAACGAATAATTGCAACCAGTGTGAAAGTTATGGTCATTTCTACATTCCGAGCAACATAGGCTTCACTCTAGGGCGTTGCTCCAACAGATTGAATAGTTAGGGCATTAGAAGTCAACGCCCGAAGCATAAAATGCAATAAAAATACAACAGTTTTTCCATCGTATAACAGGATTAATTGCAACCAGTTTGAAAGTGACGGTCATTTCTACGTTCCGGGCCACCTAGGCTTCACTCTAGGGCGTTGCTCCACTAGATTGAATAGCTAGGGCCATAGAAGTCAACGCCAGAAGCATAAAATACGATATAAATACAACAGCTTTTGCATCGTATAAAAGAACATAATTGCAAACAGTGTGAAGGTAATGGTCATTTCTACGTTCCGGGTAACCTAGGCTTCACCCTAGGGCGTTGCTCCACCAGATCAAACAGTTACGGCCTTAGAAGTCAACGCCCGAAGCATAAAATACAAAATAAATAGAACAGTTTTTCCTTTGTATAAAACGAATAATTGCTGCCGGTGTAAAAGTTATGGTCATTTCTACGTTCCGGGCAACCTAGGCTTCACCCTAGGGCGTTGTTCCACCAGATCGAATAGTTAAGGCCTAGGAAGTGAACGCCAGAAGCATAAAATACAATATAACTACAACAGTTTTTCCATCGTGTAAAACGAATAATTGCAACCAGTGTGAAAGCTATGGTCACTTCTACATTCCGAGCAACCTAGGCTTCACTCTAGGGCGTTGCTCCGACAGATTGAATAGTATGGTCCTTAGAAGTCAACGCCCGAAGCATAAAATGCAATAAAAATACAACAGTTCTTCCATCGTACAACAGGATTAATTGCAACCAGTTTGAAAGTGATGGTCATTTCTACGTTCCGGGCAACCTAGGCTTCACTCTAGGGCGTTGCTCCACTAGATCGAATAGCTAGGGCCTTAGAAGTCAACGCCAGAAGTATAAAATACGATATAAATACAACAGCTTTTCCATCCTATAACAGGAGTAATTGCAACCTGTGTGAGAGTGATGGTCATTTCTACGTTCCGGGCAACCTAGGCTTCACCCTAGGGCGTTGTTCCACCAGATCGAGTAGTTAGGGCCTAACAAGTGAACGCCAGAGGCATAAAATACAATATAAATACAACAGTTTTTCCATCGTATAAATCGAATAATTGCAACCAGTGTGAACGTAATGGTCATTTCTACGTTCCGGGCAACCTAGGCTTCACTCTAGGGCGTTGCTCCACTAGATCGAATAGCTACGGCCTCAGAAGTCAACGCCTGAAGCATAAAATACAATAAAAATACAACAGTCTTTCCATCCTATAACAGGAATAATTCCAACCCGTGTGAAAGTGATGGTCATTTCTACGTTCCGGGCAACATAGGCTTCACTCTATGGCGTTTTTCCTCCACATCGAATAGCTACGGCCGCAGAAGTCAACGCCTGAAGCATAAAATGCAATAAAAATACAACAGTCTTTCCATCGTATAACAGGAATAATTGCAACCAGTGTGAAAGTAATGGTCATTCCGACGTACCGGGCAACCTAGGCTTCACTCTAGAGCGTTGCTCCACCAGATCGAAGAGTTATGGCCTTAGAAGACAACGCCAGAAGCATAAGGTACAATAAAGACGCAACAGTTTTTCCATCGTATAACAGGAGTAATTGCAACCAGTGTGAAGGTAATGGTATGTTCTACGTTCCGGGCAACGTAGGCTTCACTCAAGGGCGGTGCTCCACCAGATCAAACAGTTAGGGCCTAAGAAGTCAACGCCAGAAGCATAAAATACGATAAAGATGCAACAGTTTTACCATCGTATAAAACGAATAATTGCAACCAGTGTGAAAGTTATGGTCATTTCTAAATTCCGAGCAACCTAGGCTTCACTCTAGGGCGTTGCTCCAGCAGATCGAATAGTTAGGGCCTAAGAAGTGAACGCCAGAAGCATAAAATTCAATATAAATACAACAGTTTTTCCATCATATAAAACGAGTAATTGCAACCAGTATGAAAGTTATGGTCATTTCTACGTTCCGAGCAATCTCGGCTTCACTCTAGGGCGTTGCTCCACCAGATCGAACAGGTAGGGCCTTAGAAGTCAAAGCCCGAAGCATAAAATACAAAATAAACAGAACAGTCTTTCCATTGTATAAAACGAATAATTATAATAAATAATTATAAAAATAACGCTTCTGGCGTTCAATTCTAAGTCCCTAAGTATTCGATCTCGTGGAGCAACGCCCTACAGTGAAGCTTAGGTTGCCAGGAACGTAGAAATGACCATTACTTTCACACTGTTTGCAATTATTCATTTTATACGATGGCAAAGCTGTTGTATTTATATTCTATTTTATGCTCCTGGCGTTGACTTCTAAGGCCGTAGTTATAAGATGTGGTGGAGCAACGCCCTAGACTTACGACTAGGTTGCCCGGAATGTAGAAATGACCAGTACTTTCACACTGGATGCAGTTATTCCTGTTATACAATGGAAAAAATGTTGCATCTCTATTCTATTTTATGCTTCTGGCGTTGCCTTCTTAGGCCATAACTATTCCCTCTGGTGTATCAACGCCGTAGAGTGAAACCTAGGCTGACGGAACGTAGAAATGACCATTACTTGCGCACTGGTTGCAATTATTCCTGTTATACGGTGGAAAAACTGTTGTATTTTTAATGTATTTTATGCTTTTAGCGTTGAATTCTAAGTCCCAAGCTATTCGATTTGGCGGAGCGACGCACTTGAGTGAAGCCTATGTTGCCCGGAACGTAGAAATGACCATTACTTTCACAATGTTTGCAATTATTCATTTTATACGCTGGAAAAACTCTTCTATTTATATTGTATTTTATTCTTCTGGCGTTGACTTCTAAGGCCCTAACTATTCGATGTGGTGGAGCAACGCCCTAGAGTGAAGCCTAGGTTGCCCGGCGCGCAGAAATGACCATTACGTTCACACTGTTTGCAATTATTCCTTTTAAACGATGGAAAAACTGTTGTATTTTTATTGTGTTTTATGCTTCTGTCGTTGTTTTCTAAGGCCCTAACTAATCGATCTGGTGGGGCAACGTCCAAGAGTGAAGCTTATGTTGCCGGGAACGTAGAAATGACCATTAGTTTCACACTGCTTGCAATTATTACTTTTAAACGAAGGAAAAACTGTTGTATTTTTATTGTATTTTATGCCTCTGGCGTTGACTTCTAAGACCGTAAGTATTCGATCTGGTGTAGCAACGCCCTAGAGTGAAGCCCAGGTTGCACGGAACGTAGAAATGACAATGTCTTTCAAACTGGTTGCAATTATTCCTGTTATACGATGGAAAAACTGTTGTATTTTAATTGTATTTTATGCTTCAGGCGTTGTCTTCTAGGGTCGTAGCTATTCGACGTGGTGCAGCAACGCCCTAGAGTGAAGCCTAGGTTGCCCGGAACGTAGAAATGACCATTACTTTCACACTGTTTGCAATTATTCATTTTATACGATGGAAAAACTGTTTTATTTATATTGTATTTTAAGCTTCTGGCGTTGACTTCTTAGGCCCTAACTATCCGATCTGGTGGAGCAATGCCCTAGAGTGAAGCCAAGGTTGCCCGGAACGTAGAAATGGCCAGTACTTTCACACTGGTTGCAGTTATTCCTGTTATACGATGGAAAGACTGTTGCGTCTTTATTGTATTTTGTGCCTCTGGCGTCGACTTCTAAGGCCCTAGCTATTTGATCTGGTGGAGCTACGCCCTAGAGTGAAGCCTAGATTGCCCGGAACTTTGAAATGACCATTACCTTCACGCTTGTTGCAATTACTCATGTTATACGATGAAAAAACTGTTGTACTTTTATTGTATTTTATGCTTCAGGCGTTTACTTCTAAGGCCGGAGCTATTCGATGTGGTGGAGCTACGCCCTAGAGTGAAGCCTAGGTTGCCCGGAACGTAGAAATGACCATTACTTTCACGCTGTTTACAAATATACATTATATACGATGGAAAAGCTGTTGTATTTATGTTGTATTTTATGATTCTGGCGTTGACTGCTTAGGCCCTAACTATTTGATCTGGTGGAGCGCCCTCCTAGAGTGAAGCCTAGGTTGCCCGGAACGTAGAAAAGACCACTACCTTCAAACTGGTTGCAATTATTCCTCTTATACGATGGAAAAACTCTTGTATCTCTATTGTATTTTATGTTTCGGGTGTTGACTCCTATGGCCCTACCTATTCGATCTGGTGGAGCAACGCGCTACAGTTAAGCCCAGGTTCGCCGGAACGTCGATATGACCATAACATTCACACTGGTTGCAATTATTCGTTTTATACAATGGAAAGACTGTTGTATTTATAATTTATTTTGTGCTTCTGGCGTTGACATCTAAGTCCCTAGCTATTAGATATTGTGGAGCAACGCCCTAGAGTGAAACCCAGGTTAACCGGAACGTAGAAATGACCAGTACTTTCACACTGGATGCAGTTATTCCTGTTATACGAAGGAAAAACTGTTGCAATTTAGTTGTATTTTATGCATCTGGCGTTGAATTCTAAGTCCCCAACTATTCAATATGGCGGAACAATGCCCTAGGGTGAAGCCTATGTTGCCAGGAACGTAGAAATGACCAGTACTTTCACACTGTTTGCAAATATACATTATATACGATGGAAAGCTGTTTTATTTATATTGTATTTTATGCTTCTGGCGTTGACTCCTTAGGCCCTAACTATTCGATCTGTTTGAACAACGCCCTAGAGTGAAGCCTAGGTTGCCCGGAACGTAGAAATGACCATTACTTTCACACTGGTTACAATTATTCCTGTTATACGATGGAAGGACTGTTGTATTTTTATAGCATTTTATGCTTCTGGCGTTGACTTCTTAGGCCCTAACTATTCGCTCTGGTAGAGGAATGCCTCAGAGTTAAGTGTAGGATGCCCGAAACATAGAAATGACATAACTTTCATACTGATTGCAACTATTCGTTTTATACGACGGAAAAGGTGTTCTATTAATATTGTACTTCATGCTTCCGGCGTTGACTTCTTAGGCCCTAACTATTCGATCTGGCGGAGCAACGGCCTAAAGTGAAGCCTAGGTTGCCCGAAACGTAGAAATGACCATTACTTTCACACTGGTTGCAATTATTCATGCTATACGATGGAAAAACTGTTGTATTTATATTGTATTTTATGCTTCTGGCGTTGGCTTCCAAGGCCCTAATTATTCGAGCCAGTGGAGCAACGCCATAGTGTGAAGCCCAGGTTGCCCGAAACGTAGAAATGACCAGTACTTTCACACTGGTTGCAATTATTCATGCTATACGATGGAAAAACTGTTGTATTTTTATTGTATTTTATGCTTCTGGCGTAGTCTTCTTAGGCCCTAACTTTTCGATCTGGCGGGGGAACGCTCTAGAGTGAAGCCTAAGTTGCCCGAAACGTCGGAATGACCATTACTTTCACACTGGTTGCAATTATTCCTGCTATACGATGGAAAGACTGTTGTATTTTTATTATATTTTATGCCTCTGGCGTTTAATTGTAAGTCGCTAGCTATTCGATCGGGTGGAGCAACGACCTACAGTGAAGCCTAGGTTGCCCGGAACGTAGATATGACCATTACCTTCACACTGCTGGCAATTATTCATTTTGTACGATGGAAAAGCAGTTGTATTTATATTGTATTTTATGCATGTGGCGTTGACCTCTAAGGCCGTAGCTATTAGATGTGGTGGAGCAACGCCCCAGAGTGACGCCTAGGGTGCTCGGAACGTAGAAATGACCATTACTTTCACACTGGTAGCAATTATTCGTTTTATACGATGGAAAAACTGTTCTATTTATTTTGAATTTTTTGCTTCTGGCTTCGACTTCTAAGGTCCTAGCTATTCGATCTGGTGGGGCAACGTCCAAGAGTGAAGCCTATGTTGCCCGGAACGTAGAAATGACCATTACTTTCACACTGTTTGCAATTATTCATTTTATACGATGGCAGAGCTGTTGTATTTATATTGTATTTTATGCTCCTGGCGTTGACTTCTAAGGCCGTAGTTATTAGATGTGGTGGAGCAACGACCTAGTGTGTCGCCTAGGTTGCCCGGAACGTAGAAATGACCATTACTTTCACACTGTTTGCAATTATTCATTTTATACGATGGAAAAACTGTTTTATTTATATTGTATTTTAAGCTTCTGGCGTTGACTTCTTAGGACCTAACTATCCGATCTGGTGGAGCAATGCCCTAGAGTGAAGCCAAGGTTGCCCGGAACGTAGAAATGGCCAGTACTTTCACACTGGTTGCAGTTATTCCTGTTATACGATGGAAAGACTGTTGCGTCTTTATTGTATTTTGTGCCTCTGGCGTCGACTTCTAAGGCCCTAGCTATTTGATCTGGTGGAGCTACGCCCTAGAGTGAAGCCTAGATTGCCCGGTACTTTGAAATGACCATTACCTTCACGCTTGTTGCAATTATTCCTGTTACTCGATGAAAAAGCTGTTGCATTTCTTATTGCGTTTTATGCTTCAGGCGTTGACTTCTAAGGCCGTAGCTATTCGGGCTGGTGGAGCAACATCCTAGAGTGAAGCCTAGGTTGCCCGAAACGTAGAAATGACCATTAGCTTCACACTGGTTGCAATTATTCCTGTTATTCGATGGAAAAACTCTTGTATATTTATTGTATTTTATGCTCTGGGCTTTGACTTCTATGGCCCTACCAATTCGGTCTGTTGGAGCTACACCCTACAGTTAAGCCTAGCTTGCCCGGAACGTGGACATGACCATAATCTTCTCATAGGTTGCAATTATTCGTTTTATACGATGGAAAGACTGTTGTATTTATTTTGTAGTTTATGCTTCTGGCGTTGACTTTTAAGGCCCTAACTCTTCGATCTGGCGGAGCAACGCCTCAGAGTTAAGTCTTGGATGCCCGAAACGCCGAAATGATCATTACTTTCACACTGGTTGCAGTGATCCGAGCAATACAATGGAAAAACTATTGTATTTATATTGTATTTTGTGCTTCTGGCGTTGACTTCTAAGGCCCTAACTATTCAATCTGTTGGAGCAACGCCCTAGGGAGAAACCTAGGTTGCCCGGACAATAGGAATGACCATAACTTTCATACTGGTTGCAATTATTCGTTTTATACGATGGAAAATCTGTTGTATTTATATTGTATTTTATGCTTCTGGCGTTGACTTCTTAGGCACTAACTATTCGATCTGGTGGAGCAACGCCATAGAGTGGAACGTAGGTTGCCCGGAACGTAGAAATGACCATTACATTCACACTGGTTGCAATTATTCCTGTTATGACCAATACTTTCACATTGTTTGCAATTATTCATTTTATACGATGGAAAAGCTGTTGTATTTATATTGTATTTCATGCTTCTGGCGTTGGCTTCTGAGTCCATAACAATTAGATGTGGTGGAGCAACGCCCTAGAGTGAAGCCTAGGTTGCCCGGAAAGTAGAAATGACCATAACTTTCATGCTGGTTGCAATTATTCGTTTTATACGATGGAAAAACTGTTGCATTTATATTGTATTTTATGCTTCTGACGTTGAATTCTAAGGCCGTAGCAACTCGCTGTGGTGGAGCAGCGCCCTAGAGTGAAGCCTAGGCTGCCCGGAACGTAGAAATGACCATTACTTTCACACTGGTTGCAATTATTCGTTTTATACGATGGAAAAGCTGTTGTATTTATATCGTATTTTATGCTTCTGGCGTTGACTTCTTAGGCCCTAACTATTCCATCTGGTGGAACAACGCCCTAGGGTGAAGCCTAGGTTGCCCGGAATGTAGAAATGACCATTACCTTCACGCTTGTTGCAATTATTCCTGTTACTCGATGAAAAAGCTGTTGCATTTCTTATTGCGTTTTATGCTTCAGGCGTTGACTTCTAAGGCCGTAGCTATTCGATGTGGCGGAGCAACGCCCTAGAGTGAAGCCTCGGTTGGCCGGAACGTAGAAATGGCCATTACTTTCACACTGTTTGCAATTATTCGTTTTATACGATGGAAAAGCTGTTGTACTTATATCGTATTTAGTGCTTCTGGCGTTGACTTCTAAGGCCGTAGCTAGTAGATGTGGTGGAGCGACGCCCTAGTGTGACGCCTAGGTTGCCCGCAACGTAGAAATGACGATTACTTTCACAATGTTTGCAATTATTCATTTTATACGATGGAAAAACTGTTGTACTTATATTGTATTTTATTCTTCTGGCGTTGACTTCTTAGGCCCTAACTATTCGATCTGGTGGAACAACGCCCTAGAGTGAAGCCTAGGTTGCCCGGAACGTAGCAATGACCATTACGATCACACTGTTTGCAAATATACATTATATACGATGGAAAAGCTGTTGTATTTATATTGTGTTTTATGCTTCTGGCGTTTACTTCTTAGGCCCTAATTATTCGATCTGGTGGAGCACCGCCATAGAGTGAAGCCTAGGTTGCCCGGAACGTAGCACATACCATTACCTTCAAACTGGTTGCAATTATTCCTGTTATACGATGGAAAAGCTGATAAATTTATTTTGTATTTTATGCTTCGGGCGTCGACTTCTAAGGCCCTAACTATTCGGTCTGGTGGAGCAACATCCTAGACTGAAGCCTAGGTTGCCCGAAGCGTAGAAATGACCATTAGCTTCACACTGGTTGCAATTATTCCTGTTATTCGATGGAAAAACTCTTGTATATTTATTGTATTTTATGCTCCGGGCGTTGACTTCTATGGCCCTACCAATTCGATCTGTTGGAGCAACACCCTACAGTTAAGCCTAGGTTGCCTGGAACGTAGAAATAAACATAACTTTCACACTGGCAGCAATTCCTCGTTTTATACAATGGAAAAACTGTTCTATTTATTTTGTATTTTATGCTTTGGCCGTGGACTTCTAAGGCCCTAACTACTCGAACTGGTGGAGCAATGGCCTAGAGTGAAGCCTAGGTTGCGCGGAACATAGAAATGACCATAACTTTCACACTGGTAGCAATTATTCGTTTTATACATTGGAAAAACTGTTCTATTTATATTGTATTTTATGCTTCTGGCGTTGACTACTTAGGCCCTAACTATTCGATCTTGTGGAACAACGCCCTAGAGTGAAGCCTAGGTTGCGTGGAACGTAGAAATGTCCATTACTTTCACACTGGTTGCTATTATTCGTTTTATACGATGGAAAAACTGTTATACTTATATTGTATTTTATGCTTCTGGCGTTGACTTCTTAGGCCCTAACTATTCGATCTGGTGGAACAACGCCCTAGACTGAAGCCTAGGTTACCCGGAACGTAGGACATACCATTACATTAACACTGGCTGCAATTACTCCTGTTATACGATGGAAAAACTGTTGTACTTTTATTGTATTTTATGCTTCTGGCGTTTAATTCTAAGTCCCTAGCTATTCGATATGGTGGAGCAACACCCTACAGTGAAGCCTAGGTTGCCCGGAACGTATATATGACCATAACCTACACACAGGTTGCAATTATTCGTTTTATACGATGGAAAGACTGTTCGACTTGTTTTGTAGTTTATGTTTCTGGCGCTGACTTCTACGGCCCTAACTCTTCGATCTGGTCCAGCAACGGCCTGGAGTGAAGCCTAGGTTGCCCGGAGCGTAGGACATACCTTTACCTTCACACTGGTTGCAATTATTCCTGTTATACGATGGAAAAACTGTTGTATTTATATCGTATTTTATGCTTCAAGCGTAGACTTCTGAGGTCCTAGCTACTCGAGCTGGTGGAGCAACGCCCTAGAGTGAAACCTAGGTTGCCCGGAACGTAGAAATAACCATTACTTTCACACTGGTTGCAATTATTCCTTTTATACAATGGAAAAACTGTTGTATTTTTATTGTATTTTGTGCTTCTGGCGTTTAATTCTAAGTCCCTAGCTATTCGATATGGTGGAGCAATGCCCTAGAGTGAAGCCTAGGTTGCCCGGATCGTAGAAATGACCATTACTTTCACACTGGTTGCAATTATTCGTTTTATACGATGGAAAAACTGTTTTATTTATTTTGTATTTTAAGCCACGGGCGTTGAGTTCTAAGGCCCTAACTATTCGGTATAGTGGAGCAACGCCCTCGAGTGAAGCCTAGGTTGCCCGGAACGTAGAAATGACCATCACTTTCAAACTGGTTGCAATTAATCCTGTTATACGATGGAAAAACAGTTGTATTTATATTGCATTTTATGCTTCTGGCGTTCTCTTCCTAGGCCCTAACTATTCGATCTGGTGGAGCAACGCCCTAGAGTTAAACCTAGGTTACCCGGAACGTAGAAATGACAATGTCTTTCACACTGGTTGCAACTATTCCTGTTATACGGTGGAAATATTGTTGTATTTTTATTGTATTTTATGCTTCAGGCGTTGTCTTCTAAGGTCATAGGTATTCGACGTGGTGGAGCAACGCCCTAGAGTGAAGCCTTGGTTGCCCGGAACGTAGAAATGACCATCACCTTCAGCCTGGTTGCAATTGTTCCTGTTATACGACAGAAAAACCGTTCTATTTTTATCGTATTTCAGGCTTCGGGCGTTGACTTCTAAGGCCCTAGCTATTCGTTCTGGTAGAGCAACGCCCTAGAGTGAAGCCTAGGTGGCCCGAAACGTAGAAATGACCATTACTTTCACACTGTTTTCAAATATTCATTTTATACAATGGAAAAGCTGTTGTATTTATATTGTATTTTATGCTTTGGGCGTTGACTTCTAAGGCCCTAATTATTCGATCTGATGGAGCAACTCCCTATAGTGAAGCCTAGGTTACCCGAAACGTAGAAACGGCCATTACTTTCACACTGGTTGCTATTATTCGCTTTATACGATTGAAAAACTGTTATATTTATATTGTATTTTATGCTTCTGGAGTTGCCTTCTTAGCCCCTAACTGTTCGATCTGGTGGAACAACGCCCTAGAGTGAAGCCTAGGTTACCCGGAACGTAGAAATGACCAGTACTTTCATACTGTTTGCAGTTACTCCTGTTATGCGATGGAAAAACTGTTGTATTTATATTGTATTTTATGCTTCGGGCGTTGACTGCTAAGGCCCTAACTATTCAATCTGTTGGATCAACGCCCTAGAGTAAAGCCTAGGTTGCTCGGAATGTAGAAATGACCATAACATTCACGCTGGTTGAAATTATTCGTTTAATACGGTGGCAAAGCTGTTGCATCTTTATTGTATTTTATGATTCTGGCGTTGACAACTAAGGCCCTAACTATTCGATCTGGTGGAGCAACGCCCTAGAGTGAAGCCTAGGTTGCCCGGAACGTAGAAATGACCATCACTTTCAAACTGGTTGCAATTAATCCTTTTATACGATGGAAAAGCTGTTGTATTTTTATTGCATTTTATGCTTCCGGCGTTGACAACTAAGGCCCTAACTATTCGATCTGGTGGAGCAACGCCCTAGAGTGAAGCCTAGGTTGCCCGGAACGTAGAAATGACCATCACTTTCAAACTGGTTGCAATTAATCCTTTTATACGATGGAAAAACTGTTGTATTTTTATTGCATTTTATGCTTCCGGCGTTGACTTCTAAGGCCCTAACTATTCAATCTGTTGGAGCAACGCCCAAGGGTGAAGCCTAGGTTGCCCGGAAAGAAGAAATGACGTTAACTTTCATACTGGTTGCAATTATTCGTTTTATACGATGGAAAAACTGTGGTATTTATATTGCATTTTATGCTTCTGGCGTTGACTTCTAATGCACTGACTATTCGATCTGGCGGAGCAACGCCCTAGAGTGAAGCCGAGGTTCCCCGGAACGTAGAAATGACCATCACTTTCAAACTGGTTGCAATTATTCCTGTTATATGACGGAAATACTGTTGTATTTTTATTGCATTTTATGCTTCGGGCATTGACTTCTATGGCTCTAACTATTCAATCTGTTGGAGCAACGCCCTAGGGTGTAGCCTAGGCTGCCCGGAAAGTAGAAATGACCACAACTTTCATACTGGTTGCAATTATTCCGGTTATACGATGGAAAAACTGTTGTATTTTTATCGCATTTTATGCTTCGGGCATTGACTTCTAAGGCCCTAACTATTCAATCTGTTGGAGCAACGCCCTAGGGTGTAGCCAAGTTTGACCGGAAAGTAGAAATGACCACAACTTTCATACTGGTTGCAATTACTCGTTTTATATGATGGAAAAACTGTTGTATTTATATTGTATTTTATGCTTCTGGCGTTCACTTCTTAGGCCCTAACTATTCGATCTGGTGGAACAGCGCCCTAGGGTGAAACCTAGGTTGCCCGGAACGTAGAAATGACCATAACTTTTACACTGGTAGCAATTATTCGTTTTATACAATGGAAAAACTGTTCTATTTATTTTGTATTTTATGCTTCGGTCGTTGACTTCTAAGGCCCTAACTGTTTGATCTGGTGGAGCAACGCCCTAGAGTGAAGCCTAGGTTGCCCGGAACGTAGAAATGACCATAACTTTCACACTGGTTGCTATTATTCGTTTTATACGATGGAAAAACTGTTCTATTTATTTTGTATTTTATGCTTCGGGCGTTGACTGCTAAGGCCCTAACTATTCGATCTGGTGGAACAACGCCCTGGGGTGAAGCCTAGGTTACCCGGAACGTAGAAATGGCCAGTACTTTCACACTGTTTGCAGTTACTCCTGTTATACGATGGAAAAACTGTTGCATCTTTATTGAATTTTATGCCTCTGGCGTTGACTTCTAAGGCCCTAACTATTCGATCTGGCGGAGCAACGCCCTAGAGTGAAGCCGAGGTTTCCCGGAACGTAGAAGTGACCATCACTTTCAAACTGGTTGCAATTATTCCTGTTATATGATGGAAAAACTGTTGTATTTTTAATGCATTTTATGCTTCGGGCATTGACTTCTAAGGCCCTAACTATTCAATCTGTTGGAGCAACGCCCTAGGGTTGAAGCCTAGGTTTCTCGGAAAGTAGAAATGACCATAAGTTTCATACTGGTTGCAATTATTCGTTTTATACGATGGAAAAACTGTTGTATTTTTATTGTATTTTATGCTTCTGGCGATGACTTCTAAGGCACTAACTATACGATCTGGTGGAGCAACGCCCTAGGGTGTAGCCTAGGTTGCCCGTAAAGTAGAAATGACCATAGCTTTCATACTGGTTGCAATTATTCGTTTTATATGATGGAAAAACTGTTATATTTATATTGTATTTTATGCTTCTGGCGTTCACATCTTAGGCCCTAACTATTCGATCTGGTGGAACAACGCCATATGGTGAAGCCTAGGTTTCCCGGAACGTAGAAATGACCATAGCTTTTACACTGGTAGCAATTATTCGTTTTATACAATGGAAAAACCGTTCTACTTATTTTGTATTTTATGCTTCGGGCGTTGACTTCTAAGGTCCGAGCTGTTCGATCTGGTGGGGCAACGTCCAAGAGTTAAGTCTAGGATGCCCGGCACTTAGAAATGACCATTACTTTCACACTGTTTGCAATTATTCCTGTTATACGATGGAAAAACTGTTGGATTTTTGTTCTATTTTATGCTTCGGTCGTTGACTTCTAAGGTCCTAGCTATTCGATCTGGTGGAGCAACGACCTAGAGTGAAGCCTAGGTTGTCCGCGACGTGGATATGATCAATACCTTCACATGGTTGCAACTATTCCAGTTATATGATGGAAAAACTGTTGTATTTTTATTGTATTTTATGCTTCTGGCGTTGACTTCTATGGCCCTAGCTATTGGATCTGGTGGACCAACGCCCTAGAGTGAATCCTAGGTTGCCCGGAACGTAGAAATGACCATAACTTTCACACTGGTTGCAATTATTCGTTTTATACGATGGAAAAACTGTTGCATTTATATTGTATTTTATGCGTCTGGCGTTGACGTCTAAGGCCGTAGCTACTCGATGTGGTGGAGCAACGCCCTAGAATGAACCGTAGGTTGCCCGGAACGTAGAAATGACCATAACTTTCACACTGGTTGCAATTATTCGTTTTATACGATGGAAAAGCTGTTGTATTTATATTGTGTTTTATGCTTCGGGCGTCGACTTCTAAGGCCCTAACTGCTCGGTCTGGTGGAACAACGCCATAGAGTGCAGCCTAGGTCGCCCGGAACGTAGAAATGACCATAACTTTCATACTGGTTGCAATTATTCCTGTTATACGATGAAAAACTGTTGTATTTATATTGTATTTTATGCTTCTGGCGTTGACTTCTAAGGCCGTATCTATTCGATGTGGTGGAGCAACGCCCTAGAGTGAAGCCTAGATTGCCCAGGAACGTAGAAATGACCATTACCTTCACACTTGCTGCAATTATTCCTTTTATACGATGGAAAAGCTGTTGTATTTATATCGTATTTTATGCTTCTGGCGTTGACTTCTTAGGCCCTAACTATTCGATCTGGTGGAACAACGACGTAGAGTGAAGCCTAGGTTGCCCGGAACGTAGAAATGACCATTACTTTCACACTGTTTGCAATTATTAGTTTTATACGATGGAAAAACTGTTGCATCTTTATCGTATTTCATGCTTCTGGCGTTGACGTCTTAGGCCGTAACTATCCGATCTGGTGGAGCAGAGCCCTGGAGTGAAACCTGGGTTGCCCGGAACGTAGAAATGAACACTACTATCACACTGGTTGCAAATTATTCCTGCTATACGATGGAAAAACTGTTGTATTTATATTGTATTTTATGCTTCTGGCGTTCACGTCTTTGGCCCTAACTATTCAATCTGGTGGAACAACGCCCTAGAGTGAAGCCTAGGTTGCCCGGAACGTAGCAATGACCATTACGATCACACTGTTTGCAAATATACATTATATACGATGGAAAAGCTGTTGTATTTATATTGTGTTTTATGCTTCTGGCGTTTACTTCTTAGGCCCTAATTATTCGATCTGGTGGAGCACCGCCATAGAGTGAAGCCTAGGTTGCCCGGAACGTAGCACATACCATTACCTTCAAACTGGTTGCAATTATTCCTGTTATACGATGGAAAAGCTGATAAATTTATTTTGTATTTTATGCTTCGGGCGTTGACTTCTATGGCCCTACCAATTCGATCTGTTGGAGCAACACCCTACAGTTAAGCCTAGGTTGCCTGGAACGTAGAAATAAACATAACTTTCACACTGGCAGCAATTCCTCGTTTTATACAATGGAAAAACTGTTCTATTTATTTTGTATTTTATGCTTTGGCCGTGGACTTCTAAGGCCCTAACTATTCGAACTGGTGGAGCAATGGCCTAGAGTGAAGCCTAGGTTGCGCGGAACATAGAAATGACCATAACTTTCACACTGGTAGCAATTATTCGTTTTATACATTGGAAAAACTGTTCTATTTATATTGTATTTTATGCTTCTGGCGTTGACTACTTAGGCCCTAACTATTCGATCTTGTGGAACAACGCCCTAGAGTGAAGCCTAGGTTGCGTGGAACGTAGAAATGTCCATTACTTTCACACTGGTTGCTATTATTCGTTTTATACGATGGAAAAACTGTTATACTTATATTGTATTTTATGCTTCTGGCGTTGACTTCTTAGGCCCTAACTATTCGATCTGGTGGAACAACGCCCTAGACTGAAGCCTAGGTTACCCGGAACGTAGGACATACCATTACATTAACACTGGCTGCAATTACTCCTGTTATACGATGGAAAAACTGTTGTACCTTTATTGTATTTTATGCTTCTGGCGTTTAATTCTAAGTCCCTAGCTATTCGATATGGTGGAGCAACACCCTACAGTGAAGCCTAGGTTGCCCGGAACGTATATATGACCATAACCTACACACAGGTTGCAATTATTCGTTTTATACGATGGAAAGACTGTTCGACTTGTTTTGTAGTTTATGTTTCTGGCGCTGACTTCTACGGCCCTAACTCTTCGATCTGGTTCAGCAACGGCCAGGAGTGAAGCCTAGGTTGCCCGGAGCGTAGGACATACCTTTACCTTCACTCTGGTTGCAATTATTCCTGTTATACGATGGAAAAACTGTTGTATTTATATCGTAGTTTATGCTTCAAGCGTAGACTTCTGAGGTCCTAGCTACTCGAACTGGTGGAGCAACGCCCTAGAGTGAAACCTAGGTTGCCCGGAACGTAGAAATAACCATTACTTTCACACTGGTTGCAATTATTCCTTTTATACAATGGAAAAACTGTTGTATTTTTATTGTATTTTGTGCTTCTGGCGTTTAATTCTAAGTCCCTAGCTATTCGATATGGTGGAGCAATGCCCTAGAGTGAAGCCTAGGTTGCCCGGATCGTAGAAATGACCATTACTTTCACACTGGTTGCAATTATTCATTTTATACGATGGAAAAGCTGTTGTATTCATATTGTACTTTATGCTTCTGGCGCTGACTTCTAAGTCCCTAGCTATTCGATCTGGTGGAGCAACGCCCTAGAGTGCAGCCTAGGTTGCCCGGAACGTTGCACTGACCATTACGATCACACTGTTTGCAAATATACATTATATACGATGGAAAAGCTGTTCTATTTATTTTGTATTTTATGCTTCGGGCGTTGACTTCTTAGTCCCTAACTGTTTGATCTGGTGGAGCACCGCCCTAGAGTGAAGCCTAGGTTGCCCGGAACGTAGAAATGACCATTAATTTCACACTGGTAGCAATTATTCGTTTTATACGATGGAAAAACTGTTTTATTTATTTTGTATTTTAAGCCACGGGCGTTGAGTTCTAAGGCCCTAACTATTCGGTATAGTGGAGCAACGCCCTCGAGTGAAGCCTAGGTTGCCCGGAACGTAGAAATGACCATCACTTTCAAACTGGTTGCAATTAATCCTGTTATACGATGGAAAAACAGTTGTATTTATATTGCATTTTATGCTTCTGGCGTTCTCTTCCTAGGCCCTAACTATTCGATCTGGTGGAGCAACGCCCTAGAGTTAAACCTAGGTTACCCGGAACGTAGAAATGACAATGTCTTTCACACTGGTTGCAATTATTCCTGTTATACGGTGGAAATATTGTTGTATTTTTATTGTATTTTATGCTTCAGGCGTTGTCTTCTAAGGTCATAGGTATTCGACGTGGTGGAGCAACGCCCTAGAGTGAAGCCTTGGTTGCCCGGAACGTAGAAATGACCATCACCTTCAGCCTGGTTGCAATTGTTCCTGTTATACGACAGAAAAACCGTTCTATTTTTATCGTATTTCATGCTTCGGGCGTTGACTTCTAAGGCCCTAGCTATTCGTTCTGGTAGAGCAACGCCCTAGAGTGAAGCCTAGGTGGCCCGAAACGTAGAAATGACCATTACTTTCACACTGTTTTCAAATATTCATTTTATACAATGGAAAAGCTGTTGTATTTATATTGTATTTTATGCTTTGGGCGTTGACTTCTAAGGCCCTAATTATTCGATCTGATGGAGCAACTCCCTATAGTGAAGCCTAGGTTACCCGAAACGTAGAAACGGCCATTACTTTCACACTGGTTGCTATTATTCGCTTTATACGATTGAAAAACTGTTATATTTATATTGTATTTTATGCTTCTGGAGTTGCCTTCTTAGCCCCTAACTGTTCGATCTGGTGGAACAACGCCCTAGAGTGAAGCCTAGGTTACCCGGAACGTAGAAATGACCAGTACTTTCATACTGTTTGCAGTTACTCCTGTTATACGATGGAAAAACTGTTGTATTTATATTGTATTTTATGCTTCGGGCGTTGACTGCTAAGGCCCTAACTATTCAATCTGTTGGATCAACGCCCTAGAGTAAAGCCTAGGTTGCTCGGAATGTAGAAATGACCATAACATTCACGCTGGTTGAAATTATTCGTTTAATACGGTGGCAAAGCTGTTGCATCTTTATTGTATTTTATGATCCTGGCGTTGACAACTAAGGCCCTACCTATTCGATCTGGTGGAGCAACGCCCTAGAGTGAAGCCTAGGTTGCCCGGAACGTAGAAATGACCATCACTTTCAAACTGGTTGCAATTAATCCTTTTATACGATGGAAAAGCTGTTGTATTTTTATTGCATTTTATGCTTCCGGCGTTGACAACTAAGGCCCTAACTATTCGATCTGGTGGAGCAACGCCCTAGAGTGAAGCCTAGGTTGCCCGGAACGTAGAAATGACCATCACTTTCAAACTGGTTGCAATTAATCCTTTTATACGATGGAAAAACTGTTGTATTTTTATTGCATTTTATGCTTCCGGCGTTGACTTCTAAGGCCCTAACTATTCAATCTGTTGGAGCAACGCCCAAGGGTGAAGCCTAGGTTGCCCGGAAAGAAGAAATGACGTTAACTTTCATACTGGTTGCAATTATTCGTTTTATACGATGGAAAAACTGTGGTATTTATATTGCATTTTATGCTTCTGGCGTTGACTTCTAATGCACTGACTATTCGATCTGGCGGAGCAACGCCCTAGAGTGAAGCCGAGGTTCCCCGGAACGTAGAAATGACCATCACTTTCAAACTGGTTGCAATTATTCCTGTTATATGACGGAAAAACTGTTGTATTTTTATTGCATTTTATGCTTCGGGCATTGACTTCTATGGCTCTAACTATTCAATCTGTTGGAGCAACGCCCTAGGGTGTAGCCTAGGCTGCCCGGAAAGTAGAAATGACCACAACTTTCATACTGGTTGCAATTATTCCGGTTATACGATGGAAAAACTGTTGTATTTTTATCGCATTTTATGCTTCGGGCATTGACTTCTAAGGCCCTAACTATTCAATCTGTTGGAGCAACGCCCTAGGGTGTAGCCAAGTTTGACCGGAAAGTAGAAATGACCACAACTTTCATACTGGTTGCAATTACTCGTTTTATATGATGGAAAAACTGTTGTATTTATATTGTATTTTATGCTTCTGGCGTTCACTTCTTAGGCCCTAACTATTCGATCTGGTGGAACAGCGCCCTAGGGTGAAACCTAGGTTGCCCGGAACGTAGAAATGACCATAACTTTTACACTGGTAGCAATTATTCGTTTTATACAATGGAAAAACGGTTCTATTTATTTTGTATTTTATGCTTCGGGCGTTGACTTCTAAGGCCCTAACTGTTTGATCTGGTGGAGCAACGCCCTAGAGTGAAGCCTAGGTTGCCCGGAACGTAGAAGTGACCATCACTTTCAAACTGGTTGCAATTATTCCTGTTATATGATGGAAAAACTGTTGTATTTTTAATGCATTTTATGCTTCGGGCATTGACTTCTAAGGCCCTAACTATTCAATCTGTTGGAGCAACGCCCTAGGGTTGAAGCCTAGGTTTCTCGGAAAGTAGAAATGACCATAAGTTTCATACTGGTTGCAATTATTCGTTTTATACGATGGAAAAACTGTTGTATTTTTATTGTATTTTATGCTTCTGGCGATGACTTCTAAGGCACTAACTATTAGATCTGGTGGAGCAACGCCCTAGGGTGTAGCCTAGGTTGCCCGTAAAGTAGAAATGACCATAGCTTTCATACTGGTTGCAGTTACTCCTGTTATACGATGAAAAAACTGTTGCATCTTTATTGAATTTTATGCTTCTGGCGTTGACTTCTAGGGCCCTAACTATTCGATCTGGTGGAGCAACGCCCTAGAGTGGAGCCTAGGTTGCCCGGAACATAGAAATGACCAACACTTTCAAACTGGTTGCAATTATTCCTGTTATATGATGGAAAAACTGTTGTATTTATATTGTATTTTATGCTTCGGGCGTCGACTGCTAAGGCCCTAACTATTCAATCTGTTGGATCAACGCCCTAGAGTAAAGCCTAGGTTGCTCGGAATGTAGAAATGGCCATAACATTCACGCTGGTTGTAATTATTCGTTTACTACGGTGGAAAAGCTGTTGCATCTTTATTGTATTTTATGATTCTGGCGTTGACATCTAAGGCCCTAACTATTCGATCTGGTGGAGCAACGCCCTAGAGTGAAGCCTAGGTTGCCCGGAACGTAGAAATGACCATCACTTTCAAACTGGTTGCAATTAATCCTTTTATACGATGGAAAAACTGTTGTATTTTTATTGCATTTTATGCTTCCGGCGTTGACTTCTAAGGCCCTAACTATTCAATCTGTTGGAGCAACGCCCAAGGGTGAAGCCTAGGTTGCCCGGAAAGAAGACATGACGTTAACTTTCATACTGGTTGCAATTATTCGTTTTATACGATGGAAAAACTGTTGTATTTATATTGCATTTTATGCTTCTGGCGTTGACTTCTAATGCACTAACTATTCGATCTGGCGGAGCAACGCCCTAGAGTGAAGCCGAGGTTCCCCGGAACGTAGAAATGACCATCACTTTCAAACTGGTTGCAATTATTCCTGTTATATGACGGAAAAACTGTTGTATTTTTATTGCATTTTATGCTTCGGGCATTGACTTCTATGGCCCTAACTATTCAATCTGTTGGAGCAACGCCCTAGGGTGTAGCCTAGGTTGCCCGGAAAGTAGAAATGACCACAACTTTCATACTGGTTGCAATTATTCCGGTTATACGATGGAAAATCTGTTGTATTTTTATCGCATTTTATGCTTCGGGCATTGACTTCTAAGGCCCTAACTATTCAATCTGTTGGAGCAACGCCCTAGGGTGTAGCCTAGTTTGACCGGAAAGTAGAAATGACCACAACTTTCATACTGGTTGCAATTACTCGTTTTATATGATGGAAAAACTGTTGTATTTATATTGTATTTTATGCTTCTGGCGTTCACTTCTTAGGCCCTAACTATTCGATCTGGTGGAACAGCGCCCTAGGGTGAAACCTAGGTTGCCCGGAACGTAGAAATGACCATAACTTTTACACTGGTAGCAATTATTCGTTTTATACAATGGAAAAACTGTTCTATTTATTTTGTATTTTATGCTTCTGGCGTTGACTTCTAAGGCCCTAACTGTTTGATCTGGTGGAGCAACGCCCTAGAGTGAAGCCTAGGTTGCCGGAACGTAGAAATGACCATAACTTTCACACTGGTTGCTATTATTCGTTCTATACGATGGAAAAACTGTTATATTTATATTGTATCTTATGCTTCTGGCGTTGACTTCTTAGGCCCTAACAATTCGATCTGGTGGAACAACGCCCTAGAGTGAAGCCTAGGTTGCCCGGAACGTAGAAATGACCATAACTTTCATACTGGTTGCAATTATTCGTTTTATATGAAGGAAGAACTGTCGTATTTATATTGTATTTTATGCTGCTGGCGTTCACTTCTTAGGCCCTAACTATTCGATCTGGCGGAACAACGCCCTGTGGTGAAGTCTAGGTTGCCCGGAACGTAGAAATGACCATAACTTTCACACTGGTTGCCATTATTCGCTTTATACGATTGAAAGACTGTTATATTTATATTGTATTTTATGCTTCTGGCGTTGACGTCTAAGGCCGTAGCTACTCGATGTGGTGGAGCAACGCCCTAGAATGAACCGTAGGTTGCCCGGAACGTAGAAATGACCATAACTTTCACACTGGTTGCAATTATTCGTTTTATACGATGGAAAAGCTGTTGTATTTATATTGTGTTTTATGCTTCGGGCGTCGACTTCTAAGGCCCTAACTGCTCGGTCTGGTGGAACAACGCCATAGAGTGCAGCCTAGGTCGCCCGGAACGTAGAAATGACCATAACTTTCATACTGGTTGCAATTATTCCTGTTATACGATGAAAAACTGTTGTATTTATATTGTATTTTATGCTTCTGGCGTTGACTTCTAAGGCCGTATCTATTCGATGTGGTGGAGCAACGCCCTAGAGTGAAGCCTAGGTTGCCCGGAACGTAGAAGTGACCATCACTTTCAAACTGGTTGCAATTATTCCTGTTATATGATGGAAAAACTGTTGTATTTTTAATGCATTTTATGCTTCGGGCATTGACTTCTAAGGCCCTAACTATTCAATCTGTTGGAGCAACGCCCTAGGGTTGAAGCCTAGGTTTCTCGGAAAGTAGAAATGACCATAAGTTTCATACTGGTTGCAATTATTCGTTTTATACGATGGAAAAACTGTTGTATTTTTATTGTATTTTATGCTTCTGGCGATGACTTCTAAGGCACTAACTATTAGATCTGGTGGAGCAACGCCCTAGGGTGTAGCCTAGGTTGCCCGTAAAGTAGAAATGACCATAGCTTTCATACTGGTTGCAGTTACTCCTGTTATACGATGGAAAAACTGTTGCATCTTTATTGAATTTTATGCTTCTGGCGTTGACTTCTAGGGCCCTAACTATTCGATCTGGTGGAGCAACGCCCTAGAGTGGAGCCTAGGTTGCCCGGAACATAGAAATGACCAACACTTTCAAACTGGTTGCAATTATTCCTGTTATATGATGGAAAAACTGTTGTATTTATATTGTATTTTATGCTTCGGGCGTCGACTGCTAAGCCCCTAACTATTCAATCTGTTGGATCAACGCCCTAGAGTAAAGCCTAGGTTGCTCGGAATGTAGAAATGGCCATAACATTCACGCTGGTTGTAATTATTCGTTTACTACGGTGGAAAAGCTGTTGCATCTTTATTGTATTTTATGATTCTGGCGTTGACATCTAAGGCCCTAACTATTCGATCTGGTGGAGCAACGCCCTAGAGTGAAGCCTAGGTTGCCCGGAACGTAGAAATGACCATCACTTTCAAACTGGTTGCAATTAATCCTTTTATACGATGGAAAAACTGTTGTATTTTTATTGCATTTTATGCTTCCGGCGTTGACTTCTAAGGCCCTAACTATTCAATCTGTTGGAGCAACGCCCAAGGGTGAAGCCTAGGTTGCCCGGAAAGAAGACATGACGTTAACTTTCATACTGGTTGCAATTATTCGTTTTATACGATGGAAAAACTGTTGTATTTATATTGCATTTTATGCTTCTGGCGTTGACTTCTAATGCACTAACTATTCGATCTGGCGGAGCAACGCCCTAGAGTGAAGCCGAGGTTCCCCGGAACGTAGAAATGACCATCACTTTCAAACTGGTTGCAATTATTCCTGTTATATGACGGAAAAACTGTTGTATTTTTATTGCATTTTATGCTTCGGGCATTGACTTCTATGGCCCTAACTATTCAATCTGTTGGAGCAACGCCCTAGGGTGTAGCCTAGGTTGCCCGGAAAGTAGAAATGACCACAACTTTCATACTGGTTGCAATTATTCCGGTTATACGATGGAAAATCTGTTGTATTTTTATCGCATTTTATGCTTCGGGCATTGACTTCTAAGGCCCTAACTATTCAATCTGTTGGAGCAACGCCCTAGGGTGTAGCCTAGTTTGACCGGAAAGTAGAAATGACCACAACTTTCATACTGGTTGCAATTACTCGTTTTATATGATGGAAAAACTGTTGTATTTATATTGTATTTTATGCTTCTGGCGTTCACTTCTTAGGCCCTAACTATTCGATCTGGTGGAACAGCGCCCTAGGGTGAAACCTAGGTTGCCCGGAACGTAGAAATGACCATAACTTTTACACTGGTAGCAATTATTCGTTTTATACAATGGAAAAACTGTTCTATTTATTTTGTATTTTATGCTTCTGGCGTTGACTTCTAAGGCCCTAACTGTTTGATCTGGTGGAGCAACGCCCTAGAGTGAAGCCTAGGTTGCCGGAACGTAGAAATGACCATAACTTTCACACTGGTTGCTATTATTCGTTCTATACGATGGAAAAACTGTTATATTTATATTGTATCTTATGCTTCTGGCGTTGACTTCTTAGGCCCTAACAATTCGATCTGGTGGAACAACGCCCTAGAGTGAAGCCTAGGTTGCCCGGAACGTAGAAATGACCATAACTTTCATACTGGTTGCAATTATTCGTTTTATATGAAGGAAGAACTGTCGTATTTATATTGTATTTTATGCTGCTGGCGTTCACTTCTTAGGCCCTAACTATTCGATCTGGCGGAACAACGCCCTGTGGTGAAGTCTAGGTTGCCCGGAACGTAGAAATGACCATAACTTTCACACTGGTTGCCATTATTCGCTTTATACGATTGAAAGACTGTTATATTTATATTGTATTTTATGCCTCTGGCGTTGCCTTCTTAGGCCCTAACTGTTCGATCTGGTAGAACAACGCCCTAGAGTGAAGCCTAGGTTACCCGGAACGTAGAAATGGCCAGTACTTTCACACTGTTTGCAGTTACTCCTGTTATACGATGGAAAAACTGTTGCATCTTTATTGAATTTTATGCCTCTGGCGTTGACTTCTAAGGCCCTAACTATTCGATCTGGCGGAGCAACGCCCTAGAGTGAAGCCGAGGTTTCCCGGAACGTAGAAGTGACCATCACTTTCAAACTGGTTGCAATTATTCCTGTTATATGATGGAAAAACTGTTGTATTTTTAATGCATTTTATGCTTCGGGCATTGACTTCTAAGGCCCTAACTATTCAATCTGTTGGAGCAACGCCCTAGGGTTGAAGCCTAGGTTTCTCGGAAAGTAGAAATGACCATAAGTTTCATACTGGTTGCAATTATTCGTTTTATACGATGGAAAAACTGTTGTATTTTTATTGTATTTTATGCTTCTGGCGATGACTTCTAAGGCACTAACTATTCGATCTGGTGGAGCAACGCCCTAGTGTGTAGCCTAGGTTGCCCGTAAAGTAGAAATGACCATAGCTTTCATACTGGTTGCAATTATTCGTTTTATATGATGGAAAAACTGTCATATTTATATTGTATTTTATGCTTCTGGCGTTCACATCTTAGGCCCTAACTATTCGATCTGGTGGAACAACGCCATATGGTGAAGCCTAGGTTTCCCGGAACGTAGAAATGACCATAGCTTTTACACTGGTAGCAATTATTCGTTTTATACAATGGAAAAACCGTTCTACTTATTTTGTATTTTATGCTTCGGGCGTTGACTTCTAAGGTCCGAGCTGTTCGATCTGGTGGGGCAACGTCCAAGAGTTAAGTCTAGGATGCCCGGCACTTAGAAATGACCATTACTTTCACACTGTTTGCAATTATTCCTGTTATACGATGGAAAAACTGTTGGATTTTTGTTCTATTTTATGCTTCGGTCGTTGACTTCTAAGGTCCTAGCTATTCGATCTGGTGGAGCAACGACCTAGAGTGAAGCCTAGGTTGTCCGAGACGTGGATATGATCAATACCTTCACATGGTTGCAACTATTCCAGTTATATGATGGAAAAACTGTTGTATTTTTATTGTATTTTATGCTTCTGGCGTTGACTTCTATGGCCCTAGCTATTGGATCTGGTGGACCAACGCCCTAGAGTGAATCCTAGGTTGCCCGGAACGTAGAAATGACCATAACTTTCACACTGGTTGCAATTATTCGTTTTATACGATGGAAAAACTGTTGCATTTATATTGTATTTTATGCTTCTGGCGTTGACGTCTAAGGCCGTAGCTACTCGATGTGGTGGAGCAACGCCCTAGAATGAACCGTAGGTTGCCCGGAACGTAGAAATGACCATAACTTTCACACTGGTTGCAATTATTCGTTTTATACGATGGAAAAGCTGTTGTATTTATATTGTGTTGTATGCTTCGGGCGTCGACTTCTAAGGCCCTAACTGCTCGGTCTGGTGGAACAACGCCATAGAGTGCAGCCTAGGTCGCCCGGAACGTAGAAATGACCATAACTTTCATACTGGTTGCAATTATTCCTGTTATACGATGAAAAACTGTTGTATTTATATTGTATTTTATGCTTCTGGCGTTGACTTCTAAGGCCGTATCTATTCGATGTGGTGGAGCAACGCCCTAGAGTGAAGCCTAGATTGCCCAGGAACGTAGAAATGACCATTACTTCCACATTGGTTGCAATTATTCCTGTTATACGATGGAAGGACTGTTGTATTTTTATTGTATTTTATGCTTCTGGAGTTGACTTCTTAGGCCCTAACTATTCGATCTGGCTGAGCAACGCCCTAGAGTGAAACCTAGGATGCCCGGAACGTAGAAATGACAATGTGTTTCCCACTGGTTGCAATTATTCCTGTTATACGATGGTAAAGCTGTTGTATTTATATTGTATTTTATGCTTCTGGCGTTGACTTCTTATGCCCTAACTTGTCGATCTGGTTGAGCAACGCCCTAGAGTGAAGCCTAGGTTGCCCGGAACGTAGAAATGACCATTACCTTCACACTTGCTGCAATTATTCCTTTTATACGATGGAAAAGCTGTTGTATTTATATCGTATTTTATGCTTCTGGCGTTGACTTCTTAGGCCCTAACTATTCGATCTGGTGGAACAACGACGTAGAGTGAAGCCTAGGTTGCCCGGAACGTAGAAATGACCATTACTTTCACACTGTTTGCAATTATTAGTTTTATACGATGGAAAAACTGTTGCATCTTTATCGTATTTCATGCTTCTGGCGTTGACGTCTTAGGCCGTAACTATCCGATCTGGTGGAACAACGACGTAGAGTGAAGCCTAGGCTGCCCGCAGCGTAGAAATGACCATAGCTTTTACACTGGTAGCAATTATTCGTTTTATACAATGGAAAAACCGTTCTATTTATTTTGTATTTTATGCTTCGGCCGTTGACTTCTAAGGCCGTAACTATTCAATCTGTTGGAGCAACGCCCTAGGGTGAAGCCTATGTTGCTCGGAAAGTAGAAATGACCATAAGTTTCATACTGGTTGCAATTATTCGTTTTATACGATGGAAAAAATGTTGTATTTATATTGTATTTCATGCTTCTGGCGTTGACTTCTAAGGCCCTAATTATTCGACTTGGTGGAGCAATGAATCAGAGTTAAGTCTTGGATTCCCGAAACGCCGATATGATCTTTACTTTCACGCTTGTTGCAATTATTCCTGTTATACGATGAAAAGACTGTTGTATCTTTATTGTATTTTATGCTTCAGGCGTGGACTTCTGAGGCCGTAGCTATTCGATGCGGTGGAAGAACGCCATACAGTGAAGCCTAGGTTGCCCGGAACGTAGAAATGACCACTACTTTCACACTGTTTGCAATTATTCATTTAATACGATGGAAATGCTGTTGTATTTATATCGTATTTTATGCTTCGGGCGTTGACTTCTTAGGCCCTAACAATTCGATCTGGTGGAGCAACGCCCTGGAGTGAAACCTGGGTTGCCCGGAACGTACAAATGACCACTACTATCACACTGGTTGCAAATTATTCCTGCTATACGATGGAAAAGCTGTTGTATTTATATCGTATTTTATGCTTCTGGCGTTGACTTCTTAGGCCCTAACTATTCGATTTGGTGGAACAACGCCGTAGAGTGAAGCCTAGGTTGCCCGGAACGTAGAAATGACCATTACTTTCACACTGTTTGCAATTATTCGTTTTATACGATGGAAAAACTGTTGCATCTTTATCGTATTTTATGCTTCTGGCGTTGACTTCTTAGGCCCTAACTATTCCATCTGGTGGAACAACGCCCTAGAGTAAAGCCCAGGTTGCGCGGAACGTAGAAATGACCATAACTTTCACACTGGTAGAAATTATTCGTTTTATACAATGGAAAGACTGTTCTATTTATATTGTATTTTATGCTTCTGGCGCTGACTACTTAGGCCCTAACTATTCGATCTTGTGGAACAACGCCCTAGAGTGAAGCCTAGGTTGCCTGGAACGTAGAAATGACCATCACTTTCACACGGGTTGCAATTATTCCTGTTATAGGATGGAAAGACTGTTGTATTAGTATTGTATTTTATTCTTCAGGTGTTGATTTCTTAGGCCCTAACTATTCGATCTGGTGGAACAACGCCGTAGAGTGAAGCCTAGGTTGCCCGCAACGTAGAAATGACCATTACTTTCACACTGGTTGCAATTAATCGTTTTATACGATGGAAAAACTGTTGTGTTTATATTGTATTTTCTGCTTGTGGCGTTGACTTCTAAGGTCCGAGCTTTTCGATCTGGTGGGGCAACGTCCAAGAGTTAAGTCTAGGATGCCCGGCACTTAGAAATGACCATTACTTTCACACTGTTTGCAATTATTCCTGTTATACGATGGAAAAACTGTTGGATTTTTGTTCTATTTTATGCTTCGGTCGTTGACTTCTAAGGCCCTAGCTATTCGATCTGGTGGAGCAACGACCTAGAGTGAAGCCTAGGTTGTCCGAGACGTGGATATGATCAATACCTTCACACTGGTTGCAACTATTCCAGTTATATGATGGAAAAACTGTTGTATTTTTATTGTATTTTATGCTTCTGGCGTTGACTTCTATGGCCCTAGCTATTGGATCTGGTGGACCAACGCCCTAGAGTGAAGCCTAGGTTGCCCGGAACGTAGAAATGACCATAACTTTCACACTGGTTGCAATTATTCGTTTTATACGATGGAAGAACTGTTGCATTTATATTGTATTTTATGCTTCTGGCGTTGACGTCTAAGGCCGTAGCTACTCGATGTGGTGGAGCAACGCCCTAGAATGAACCGTAGGTTGCCCGGAACGTAGAAATGACCATAGCTTTCACACTGGTTGCAATTATTCGTTTTATACGATGGAAAAGCTGTTGTATTTATATTGTGTTTTATGCTTCAGGCGTCGACTTCTAAGGCCCTAACTGCTCGTTCTGGTGGAACAACGCCATAGAGTGCAGCCTAGGTTGCCCGGAACGTAGAAATGACCATAACTTTCATACTGGTTGCAATTATTCCTGTTATACGATGAAAAACTGTTGTATTTATATTGTATTTTATGCTTCTGGCGTTGACTTCTAAGGCCGTATCTATTCGATGTGGTGGAGCAACGCCCTAGAGTGAAGCCTAGGTTGCCCGGAACGTAGAAATGACCATTACCTTCACACTTGTTGCAACTATTCCTGTTAAACGATGGAAAAACAGTTTTATTTATATTGTATTTTATGCTTCTGGCGTTGACTTCTATGGCCCTAACTATTGGATCTGGTGGACCAACGCCCTAGAGTGAAGCCTAGCTTGCCCGGATCCTAGAAATGACCATAACTTTCACACTGGTTGCAATTATTCGTTTTATACGATGGAAAACATGTTGCATTTATATTGTATTTTATGCGTCTGGCGTTAATTTCTAAGGCAATAACTATTCGATCAGGTGGAGCAACACCCTGGAGTGAAGCCTAGGTTGCCCGGAACGTAGGAATGACCATTACCTTCACACTGGTTGCAATTATTCATGCTATACGATGGAAAAACTGTTGCACTTTTATTGTATTTTATGCTTCAGGCGTTGACTTGTAAGGCCGGAGCTATTCGATGTGGTGGAGCAACGCCCTAGAATGAACCGTAGGTTGCCCGGAACGTAGAAATGACCATAGCTTTCACACTGGTTGCAATTATTCGTTTTATACGATGGAAAAGCTGTTGTATTTATATTGTGTTTTATGCTTCGGGCGTCGACTTCTAAGGCCCTAACTGCTCGGTCTGGTGGAACAACGCCATAGAGTGCAGCCTAGGTTGCCCGGAACGTAGAAATGACCATAACTTTCATACTGGTTGCAATTATTCCTGTTATACGATGGAAGAGCTATTGGATTTTTAGTGTATTTTATGCTTCGGGCGTCGACTTCTAAGGCCCTAGCTATTCGATCTGGTCGAGCAACGACCAAGAGTGAAGCCTAGGTTGCCCGGAACGTAGAAATGACAATTACTTTCACACTGTTTGCTATTATTCATTTTGTACGATGGAAAAGCTGTTGTATTTATATTGTATTTTATGCTTCTGGCGTTGACTTCTAAGGCCGTAGCTATTAGATGTGGTGGAGCAACGCCCTAGAGTGACGCCTAGGTTGCCCGGAACGTAGAAATGACCATTACTTTTACAATGTTTGCAACTATTCATTTTATACGATGGAATAACTGTTGTACTCATATTGTATTTTATTCTTATGGCGTTGAATTCTAAGTCCCTAGCTATTTGATCTGGTGGAGCAACGCCCTAGAGTGAAACCTAGGCTACCCGGAAAATAGAAATGACCAGTACATTCACACTGGTTGCAGTTATTCCTGTTAAACGGTGGAAAAACTGTTGCATCTTTATTGTATTTTATGCTTCTGGCGTTGACATCTAATGCCCTAGCTATTCGGTCTGGTGGAGCAACGCCCTTGAGTGGAGCCTAGGCTGCCCGGTACGTAGAAGTGACCATTACTTTCACACTGTTTGC
This sequence comes from Calliopsis andreniformis, assembly GCF_051401765.1. NCBI lineage: Eukaryota > Metazoa > Arthropoda > Insecta > Hymenoptera > Andrenidae > Calliopsis > Calliopsis andreniformis. The sequence continues at coordinate 5,541,415 of NW_027480428.1, forward strand.
AAATATATATTATATACGATGGAAAATCTGTTGTATTTATGTTGTATTTTATGCTTCTGGCGTTGACTTCTTAGGCCCTAACTATTTGATCTGGTGGAGCACCGCCCTAGAGTGAAGCCTAGTTTGCCCGGAACGCAGAAATGACCATTAGCATCACACTGGTTGCAATTATTCCTTTTATACGATGGAAAAGCTGCTGTATTTGTATGTATTTTAAGCTTCGGTCGTTGTCTCCTAAGGCCCTCACTACTCGATCTAGTGGAGCAACGCCCTAGAGTGAAGCCCAGGTTGCCCGGAACGTGGAAATGACCATTACTTTCACACTGTTTGCAATTATTCCTGTTATACGATGGAAAAGCTATTGGATTTTTAGGGTATTTTATGCTTCGGGCGTCGACTTCTAAGGCCCTAGCTATTCGATCTGGCGGAGGAACGCCCTAGAGTGAAGCCTAGGTTGCCCGGAACGTAGAAACGACCATTACCTTCACACTGGTTGCAATTATTCCTGTTATACGATGGGAGGACTGTTGTATTTTTATTGTATTTTATGCTTCTGGCGTTGACTTCTTAGGCCCTAACTATTCGATCTGGCTGAGCAACGCCCTAGAGTGAAACCTAGGATGCCCGGAACGTAGAAATGACAATGTCTTTCACACTGGTTGCAATTATTCCTGTTATACGATGGAAAAACTGTTTTATTTGTATAGCATTTTATGCTTCTGGCGTTGACTTCTTAGGCCCTAACTATTCGACCTGTTGGAGCAACGCCCTAGAGAGAAGCCTAGGTTGCCCGGAACGTAGAATTTACCATAACTCTCACAGTGGTTGCAATTATTCGTTTTATACAATGGAAAACTGTTGTATTTATATTGTATTTAACGCTTCTGGCGTTGACTTCTAAGGCCCTAACCGTTCGATCTGGTGAAGCAACGCCCTAGAGTGAAGCCTAGGTTTCCTAGAACGTAGAAATGACCATTACCTTCACGCTTGCGGCAATTATTCCAGTTATGCGATGTAAAAACTTTTGTATTTTTATTGTATTTTATGCTTCAGGCGTTGACTTCTAAGGCTGTAGGTATTCGGAGTGGAGGAGCAACGCCCTAGAGTGAAGCCTAGGTTGCCCGGAACGTAGAAATGACCATCACTTTCAAACTGGTTGCAATTTATCCTTTTATACGATGGAAAAACTGTTGTATTTTTATTGCATTTTATGCTTCCGGCCTTGACTTCTAAGGCCCTAACTATTCAATCTGTTGGAGCAACGCCCTAGGGCGTAGCCTAGGTTGCCCGGAAAGTAGAAATGACCATAACTTTTATACTGGTTGCAATTATTCGTTCTATATCATGGAAAAACTGTTGTATTCATATTGTATTTTATGCTGCTGGCATTCACTTCTTAGGCCCTAACTATTCGATCTGGTGGAACAACGCCCTGTGGTGAAGTCTAGGTTGCCCGGAACGTAGAAATGACCATAACTTTCACACTGGTTGCTATTATTCGCTTTATACGATTGAAAACTGTTATATTTATATTGTATTTTATGCTTCTGGAGTTGCCTTCTTAGGCCCTAACTGTTCGATCTGGTGGAACAGCGCCCTAGAGTGAAGCCTAGGTTACCCGGAACGTAGAAATGACCAGTACTTTCATACTGTTTGCAGTTACTCCTGTTATACGATGGAAAAACTGTTGCATCTTTATTGAATTTTATGCTTCTGGCGTTGACTTCTAAGGCCCTAACTATTCGATCTGGTGGAGCAACGCCCTAGAGTGGAGCCTAGGTTGCCCGGAACATAGAAATGACCAACACTTTCAAACTGGTTGCAATTATTCCTGTTATATGATGGAAAAACTGTTGTATTTATATTGTATTTTATGCTTCGGGCGTTGACTGCTAAGGCCCTAACTATTCAATCTGTTGGATCAACGCCCTAGAGTAAAGCCTAGGTTGCTCGGAATGTAGAAATGACCATAACATTCACGCTGGTTGAAATTATTCGTTTACTACGGTGGAAAAGCTGTTGCATCTTTATTGTATTTTATGATTCTGGCGTTGACATCTAATGCACTAACTATTCGATCTGGCGGAGCAATGCCCTAGAGTGAAGCCGAGGTTCCCCGGAACGTAGAAATGACCATCACTTTCAAACTGGTTGCAATTATTCCTGTTATATGACGGAAAAACTGTTGTATTTTTATTGCATTTTATGCTTCGGGCATTGACTTCTATGGCCCTAACTATTCGATCTGGTGGAACAACGCCCTGGGGTGAAGCCTAGGTTGATGGAACGTAGAAATGACCATAACTTTCACACTGGTTGCTATTATTCGTTTTATACGATGGAAAAACTGTTCTATTTATTTTGTATTTTATGCTTCGGGCGTTGACTGCTAAGGCCCTAACTATTCGATCTGGCGGAACAACGCCCTGGGGTGAAGCCTAGGTTGCCCGAACGTAGAAATGACCATAACTATCACACTGGTTGCTATTATTCGTTTTATACAATGGAAAAACTGTTCTATTTATTTTCTATTTTATGCTTCGGGCGTTGACTTCTAAGGCCCTAACTGTTTGATCTGGTGGAGCAACGCCCTAGAGTGAAGCCTAGGTTGCCCGGAACGTAGAAATGACCATAACTTTCACACTGGTTGCTATTATTCGTTCTATACATTGGAAAAACTGTTATATTTATATTGTATCTTATGCTTCTGGCGTTGACTTCTTAGGCCCTAACAATTCGATCTGGTGGGACAACGCCCTAGAGTGAAGCCTAGGTTGCCTGGAACGTACAAATGACCATCACTTTCACAAGGGTTGCAATTATTCCTGTTATAGGATGGAAATACTGTTGTATTTCTATTGTATTTTATGCTTCAGGCGTTTACTTCTGAGGCCGCAGCTATCCGATGTGGTGGAAGAACGCCATAGAGTGAAGCCTAGGTTGCCGGAACGTAGAAATGACCATCACTTTCAAACTGGATGCAATTATTCCTGTTATATGATGGAAAAACTGTTGTATTTTTAATGCATTTTATGCATCGGGCATTGACTTCTATGGCCCTAACTATTCAATCTGTTGGAGCAACGCCCTAGGGCGTAGCCTAGGTTGCCCGGAAAGTAGAAATGACCATAACTTTCATACTGGTTGCAATTATTCGTTTTATATCATGGAAAAACTGTTGTATTCATATTGTATTTTATGCAGCTGGCATTCACTTCTTAGGCCCTAACTATTCGATCTGGTGGAACAACGCCCTGTGGTGAAGTCTAGGTTGCCCGGAACGTAGAAATGACCATAACTTTCACACTGGTTGCTATTATTCGCTTTATACGATTGAAAAACTGTTATATTTATATTGTATTTTATGCTTCTGGAGTTGCATTCTTAGGCCCTAACTGTTCGATCTGGTGGAACAACGCCCTAGAGTGAAGCCTAGGTTACCCGGAACGTAGAAATGACCAGTACTTTCATACTGTTTGCAGTTACTCCTGTTATACGATGGAAAAACTGTTGCATCTTTATTGAATTTTATGCTTCTGGCGTTGACTTCTAAGGCCCTAACTATTCGATCTGGTGGAGCAAAGCCCTAGAGTGGAGCCTAGGTTGCCCGGAACATAGAAACGACCAACACTTTCAAACTGGTTGCAATTATTCCTGTTATATGATGGAAAAACTGTTGTATTTATATTGTATTTTATGCTTCGGGCGTTGACTGCCAAGGCCCTAACTATTCAATCTGTTGGATCAACGCCCTAGAGTAAAGCCTAGGTTGCTCGGAATGTAGAAATGACCATAACATTCACGCTGGTTGAAATTATTCGTTTAATACGGTGGAAAAGCTGTTGCATCTTTATTGTATTTTATGATTCTGGCGTTGACATCTAAGGCCCTAACTATTCGATCTGGTGGAGCAACGCCCTAGAGTGAAGCCTAGGTTACCCGGAACGTAGAAATGACCATAACTTTCATACTGGTTGCAATTATTCGTTTTATATGAAGGAAGAACTGTCGTATTTATATTGTATTTTATGCTGCTGGCGTTCACTTCTTAGGCCCTAACTATTCGATCTGGTGGAACAACGCCCTGGGCTGAAGCCTAGGTTGCTGGAACGTAGAAATGACCATAACTTTCACACTGGTTGCTATTATTCGTTTTATACGATGGAAAAACTGTTCTATTTATTTTGTATTTTATGCTTCGGGCGTTGACTGCTAAGGCCCTAACTATTCGATCTGGTGGAACAACGCCCTGGGGTGAAGCCTAGGTTGCCGGAACGTAGAAATGACCATAACTATCACACTGGTTGCTATTATTCGTTTTATACAATGGAAAAACTGTTCTATTTATTTTCTATTTTATGCTTCGGGCGTTGACTTCTAAGGCCCTAACTGTTTGATCTGGTGGAGCAACGCCCTAGAGTGAAGCCTAGGTTGCCCGGAACGTAGAAATGACCATAACTTTCACACTGGTTGCTATTACTCGTTCTATACATTGGAAAAACTGTTATATTTATATTGTATCTTATGCTTCTGGCGTTGACTTCTTAGGCCCTAACAATTCGATCTGGTGGGACAACGCCCTAGAGTGAAGCCTAGGTTGCCTGGAACGTACAAATGACCATCACTTTCACAAGGGTTGCAATTATTCCTGTTATAGGATGGAAATACTGTTGTATTTCTATTGTATTTTATGCTTCAGGCGTTTACTTCTGAGGCCGCAGCTATCCGATGAGGTGGAAGAACGCCATAGAGTGAAGCCTAGGTTGCCCGGAACGTAGAAATGACCATCACTTTCAAACTGGATGCAATTATTCCTGTTATATGATGGAAAAACTGTTGTATTTTTAATGCATTTTATGCTTCGGGCATTGACTTCTATGGCCCTAACTATTCAATCTGTTGGAGCAACGCCCTAGGGCGTAGCCTAGGTTGCCCGGAAAGTAGAAATGACCATAACTTTCATACTGGTTGCAATTATTCGTTTTATATCATGGAAAAACTGTTGTATTCATATTGTATTTTATGCTGCTGGCATTCACTTCTTATGCCCTAACTATTCGATCTGGAGGAACAACGCCCTGTGGTGAAGTCTAGGTTGCCCGGAACGTAGAAATGACCATAACTTTCACACTGGTTGCTATTATTCGCTTTATACGATTCAAAAACTGTTATATTTATATTGTATTTTATGCTTCTGGAGTTGCCTTCTTAGGCCCTAACTGTCCGATCTGGTGGAACAACGCCCTAGAGTGAAGCCTAGGTTACCCGGAACGTAGAAATGACCAGTACTTTCATACTGTTTGCAGTTACTCCTGTTTTACGATGGAAAAACTGTTGCATCTTTATTGAATTTTATGCTTCTGGCGTTGACTTCTAAGGCCCTAACTATTCGATCTGGTGGAGCAACGTCCTAGAGTGGAGCCTAGGTTGCCCGGAACATAGAAATGACCAACACTTTCAAACTGGTTGCAATTATTCCTGTTATATGATAGAAAAACTGTTGTATTTATATTGTATTTTATGCTTCGGGCGTTGACTGCTAAGGCCCTAACTATTCAATCTGTTGGATCAACGCCCTAGAGTAAAGCCTAGGTTGCTCGGAATGTAGAAATGACCATAACATTCACGCTGGTTGAAATTATTCGTTTACTACGGTGGAAAAGCTGTTGCATCTTTATTGTATTTTATGATTCTGGCGTTGACATCTAAGGCCCTAACTATTCGATCTGGTGGAGCAACGCCCTAGAGTGAAGCCTAGGTTGCCCGGAACGTAGAAATGACCATCACTTTCAAACTGGTTGCAATTAATCCTCTTATACGATGGAAAAACTGTTGTATTTTTATTGCATTTTATGCTTCCGGCGTTGACTTCTAAGGCCCTAACTATTCAATCTGTTGGAGCAACGACCAAGGGTGAAGCCTAGGTTGCCCGGAAAGAAGAAATGACGTTAACTTTCATACTGGTTGCAATTATTCGTTTTATACGATGGAAAAACTGTTGTATTTATATTGCATTTTATGCTTCTGGCGTTGACTTCTAATGCACTAACCATTCGATATGGCGGAGCAACGCCCTAGAGTGAAGCCGAGGTTCCCCGGAACGTAGAAATGACCATCACTTTCAAACTGGTTGCAATTATTCCTGTTATATGACGGAAAAACTGTTGTATTTTTATTGCATTTTATGCTTCGGGCATTGACTTCTATGGCCCTAACTATTCAATCTGTTGGAGCAACGCCCTAGGGTGTAGCCTAGGTTGCCCGGAACGTAGAAATGACCATTACCTTCACACTTGTTGCAACTATTCCTGTTATATGATGGAAAAGCTGTTGTATTTTTATTGCATTTTATGCTTCGGGCGTTGACTTCTAAGGCCCTAACTGTTTGGTCTGTTGGAGCAATGCCCTAGGGTGAAGCCTAGGTTGCTCGGAAAATATAAATGACCATAAGTTTCATACTGGTTGCAATTATTCGTTTTATACGATGGAAAAACTGTTGTATTTATATTGTATTTTATGCTTCTGGCGTTTACTTCTTAGGCCCGAACTATTCGATATGGTGGAACAACGGCCGAGGGTGATGCCTAAGTTGCCCGGAACGTAGAAATGACCATCACTTTCACACTGGTTGCAATAATTCCTGTTATACGATGGAAAAACTCTTGTATATTTATCGTATTTTATGCTTGGGGCGTTGACTTCTATGGCCCTACCTATTCGATCTGGTAGAGCAACAGCCTACAGTGAAGCCTAGGTTGCACGGACCGAAGATATGACCATAACCTTCACACAGGTTGCAATTATTCATTTTATACGACGGAAAAGCTGTTGTATTTATATCTTATTTTATGCTTCTGGCGTTGACTTCCTAGGTCCCAGCTATTCCATCTGGTAGAACAACGCCCTCTGGTGAAGCCTAGGTTGCCCGGAACGTAGAAATGACCATAACTTTCACACAGGAAGCAATTATTCGTTTTATACATGGAAAAGCTGTCATATTTATTTTGTACTTTATGCTTCGGGCGCTGACTTCTAAGGCCCTAGCTATTCGATGTGGTGGAGCAACAGCCTAGAGGGAAGCCTAGGTTGCCCGGAACGTAGAAATGACCATAACTTTCATACTGGTTGCAATTATTCGTTTTATATGAAGGAAGAACTGTCGTATTTATATTGTATTTTATGCTGCTGGCGTTCACTTCTTAGGCCCTAACTATTCGATCTGGTGGAACAACGCCCTGGGCTGAAGCCTAGGTTGCTGGAACGTAGAAATGACCATAACTTTCACACTGGTTGCTATTATTCGTTTTATACGATGGAAAAACTGTTCTATTTATTTTGTATTTTATGCTTCGGGCGTTGACTGCTAAGGCCCTAACTATTCGATCTGGTGGAACAACGCCCTGGGGTGAAGCCTAGGTTGCCGGAACGTAGAAATGACCATAACTATCACACTGGTTGCTATTATTCGTTTTATACAATGGAAAAACTGTTCTATTTATTTTCTATTCTATGCTTCGGGCGTTGACTTCTAAGGCCCTAACTGTTTGATCTGGTGGAGCAACGCCCTAGAGTGAAGCCTAGGTTGCCCGGAACGTAGAAATGACCATAACTTTCACACTGGTTGCTATTACTCGTTCCATACATTGGAAAAACTGTTATATTTATATTGTATCTTATGCTTCTGGCGTTGACTTCTTAGGCCCTAACAATTCGATCTGGTGGGACAACGCCCTAGAGTGAAGCCTAGGTTGCCTGGAACGTACAAATGACCATCACTTTCACAAGGGTTGCAATTATTCCTGTTATAGGATGGAAATACTGTTGTATTTCTATTATATTTTATGCTTCAGGCGTTTACTTCTGAGGCCGCAGCTATCCGATGTGGTGGAAGAACGCCATAGAGTGAAGCCTAGGTTGCCCGGAACGTAGAAATGACCATCACTTTCAAACTGGATGCAATTATTCCTGTTATATGATGGAAAAACTGTTGTATTTTTAATGCATTTTATGCTTCGGGCATTGACTTCTATGGCCCTAACTATTCAATCTGTTGGAGCAATGCCCTAGGGTGTAGCCTAGGTTGCCCGGAAAGTAGAAATGACCACAACTTTCATACTGGTTGCAATTATTCCGGTTATACGATGGAAAAACTGTTGCATCTTTATTGAATTTTATGCTTCTGGCGTTGACTTCTAAGGCCCTAACTATTCGATCTGGTGGAGCAACGCCCTAGAGTGGAGCCTAGGTTGCCCGGAACATAGAAATGACCAACACTTTCAAACTGGTTGCAATTATTCCTGTTATATGATGGAAAAACTGTTGTATTTATATTGTATTTTATGCTTCGGGCGTTGACTGCTAAGGCCCTAACTATTCAATCTGTTGGATCAACGCCCTAGAGTAAAGCCTAGGTTGCTCGGAATGTAGAAATGACCATAACATTCACGCTGGTTGAAATTATTCGTTTAATACGATGGAAAAACTGTTGTATATTTATTGCATTTTATGCTCCCGGCGTTGACTTCTAAGGCCCTAACTATTCAATCTGTTGGAGCAACGCCCAAGGGTGAAGCCTAGGTTGCCCGGAAAGAAGAAATGACGTTAACTTTCATACTGGGTGCAATTATTCGTTTTATACGATGGAAAAACTGTTGTATTTATATTGCATTTTATGCTTCTGGCGTTGACTTCTAATGCACTAACTATTCGATCTGGCGGAGCAACGCCCTAGAGTGAAGCCGAGGTTCCCCGGAACGTAGAAATGACCATCACTTTCAAACTGGTTGCAATTATTCCTGTTATATGACGGAAAAACTGTTGTATTTTTATTGCATTTTATGCTTCGGGCATTGACTTCTATGGCCCTAACTATTCAATCTGTTGGAGCAATGCCCTAGGGTGTAGCCTAGGTTGCCCGGAAAGTAGAAATGACCACAACTTTCATACTGGTTGCAATTATTCCGGTTATACGATGGAAAAACTGTTGTATTTTGATTGCATTTTATGCTTCGGGCATTGACTTCTAAGGCCCTAACTATTCAATCTGTTGGAGCAACGCCCTAGGGTGTAGCCTAGTTTGACCGGAAAGTAGAAATGACCACAACTTTCATACTGGTTGCAATTACTCGTTTTATATGATGGAAAAACTGTTGTATTTATATTGTATTTTATGCTTCTGGCGTTCACTTCTTAGGCCCTAACTATTCGATCTGGTGGAACAGCGCCCTAGGGTGAAACCTAGGTTGCCCGGAACGTAGAAATGACCATAACTTTTCCACTGGTAGCAATTATTCGTTTTATACAATGGAAAAACTGTTCTATTTATTTTGTATTTTATGCTTCGGGCGTTGACTTCTAAGGCCCTAACTGTTTGATCTGGTGGAGCAACGCCCTAGAGTGAAGTCTAGGTTGCCCGGAACGTAGAAATGACCACAACTTTCACACTGGTTGCCATTATTCGCTTTATACGATTGAAAGACTGTTATATTTATATTGTATTTTATGCTTCTGGCGTTGCCTTCTTAGGCCCTAACTGTTCGATCTGGTAGAACAACGCCCTAGAGTGAAGCCTAGGTTACCCGGAACGTAGAAATGACCAGTACTTTCACAATGTTTGCAGTTACTCCTGTTATACGATGGAAAAACTGTTGCATCTTTATTGAATTTTATGCTTCTGGCGTTGACTTCTAAGGCACTAGCTATTCGATCTGGCGGAGCAACGCCCTAGAGTGAAGCCGAGGTTTCCCGGAACGTAGAAGTGACCATCACTTTCAAACTGGTTGCAATTATTCCTGTTATATGATGGAAAAACTGTTGTATTTTTAATGCATTTTATGCTTCGGGCGTTGACTTCTAAGGCCCTAACTATTCAATCTGTTGGAGCAACGCCCTAGGGTTGAAGCCTAGGTTTCTCGGAAAGTAGAAATGACCATAAGTTTCATACTGGTTGCAATTATTCGTTTTATACGATGGAAAAACTGTTGTATTTTTATTGTATTTTATGCTTCTGGCGATGACTTCTAAGGCACTAACTATTCGATCTGGTGGAGCAACGCCCTAGGGTGTAGCCTAGGTTGCCCGAAAAGTAGAAATGACCATAGCTTTCATACTGGTTGCAATTATTCGTTTTATATGATGGAAAAACTGTTATATTTATATTGTATTTTATGCTTCTGGCGTTCACATCTTAGGCCCTAACTATTCGATCTGGTGGAACAACGCCATATGGTGAAGCCTAGGGGTCCCGGAACGTGGAAATGACCATAGCTTTTACACTGGTAGCAATTATTCGTTTTATACAATGGCAAAACCGTTCTACTTATTTTGTATTTTATGCTTCGGGCGTTGACTTCTAAGGCCCTAACTATTCAATCTGTTGGAGCAAAGCCCTAGGGTGAAGCCTAGGTTGCTCGGAAAGTAGAAATGACCATAAGTTTCATACTGGTTGCAATAATTCGTTTTATACGATGGAAAAACTGTTGTATTTATATTGTATTTTATGTTTCTGGCGTTGACTTCTCAGGCCCTAATTATTCGATCTGGTGGAGCAATGCCTCAGAGTTAAGTCTAGGATGCCCGAAACGCCGAAATGATCATTACTTTCACGCTTGTTGCAATTATACCTGTTATGCGATGAAAAGACTGTTGTATTTTTATTGTATTTTATGCTTCAGGCATGGACTTCTGAGGCCGTAGCTATTCGATGTGGTGGAACAACGCCATACAGTGAAGCCTAGGTTGCCCGGAACGTAGAAATGACCACTACTTTCACACTGTTTGCAATTATTCATTTAATACGATGGAAATGCTGATGTATTTATATCGTATTTTATGCTTCGGGCGTTGACTTCTTAGGCCCTAACATTTCGATCTGGTGGAGCAGCGCCCGACAGTGAAGCCTAGGTTGCCCGGAACGTAGATATGATCATAACCTTCACACAGGTTGCAATTATTCCTGCTATACGATGGAAAAACTGTTGTATTTATATTGTATTTTATGCTTCTGGCGTTCACTTCTTTGGCCCTAACTATTCGATCTGGTGGAACGACGCCCTAGGGTGAAGCCTAGGTTGCCCGGAACGTAGAAATGACCATAGCTTTTACACTGGTAGCAATTATTCGTTTTATACAATGGAAAAACCGTTCTATTTATTTTGTATTTTATGCTTCGGCCGTTGACTTCTAAGGCCGTAACTATTCAATCTGTTGGAGCAACGCCCTAGGGTGAAGCCTATGTTGCTCGGAAAGTAGAAATGACCATAAGTTTCATACTGGTTGCAATTATTCGTTTTATACGATGGAAAAAATGTTGTATTTATATTGTATTTCATGCTTCTGGCGTTGACGTCTAAGGCCGTAGCTACTCGATGTGGTGGAGCAACGCCCTAGAATGAACCGTAGGTTGCCCGGAACGTAGAAATGACCATAACTTTCACACTGGTTGCAATTATCCGTTTTATACGATGGAAAAGCTGTTGTATTTATATTGTGTTTTATGCTTCGGGCGTCGACTTCTAAGGCCCTAACTGCTCGGTCTGGTGGAACAACGCCATAGAGTGCAGCCTAGGTTGCCCGGAACGTAGAAATGACCATATCTTTCATACTGGTTGCAATTATTCCTGTTATACGATGAAAAACTGTTGTATTTATATTGTATTTTATGCTTCTGGCGTTGACTTCTAAGGCCGTATCTATTCGATGTGGTGGAGCAACGCCCTAGAGTGAAGCCTAGATTGCCCAGGAACGTAGAAATGACCATTACTTCCACATTGGTTGCAATTATTCCTGTTATACGATGGAAGGACTGTTGTATTTTTATTGTATTTTATGCTTCTGGAGTTGACTTCTTAGGCCCTAACTATTCGATCTGGCTGAGCAACGCCCTAGAGTGAAACCTAGGATGCCCGGAACGTAGAAATGACAATGTCTTTCCCACTGGTTGCAATTATTCCTGTTATACGATGGAAAAGCTGTTGTATTTATATTGTATTTTATGCTTCTGGCGTTGACTTCTTATGCCCTAACTTGTCGATCTGGTTGAGCAACGCCCTAGAGTGAAGCCTAGGTTTCCCGGAACGTAGAAATGACCATTACCTTCACACTTGTTGCAACTATTCCTGTTAAACGATGGAAAAACACTTTTATTTATATTGTATTTTATGCTTCTGGCGTTGACTTCTATGGCCCTAACTATTGGATCTGGTGGACCAACGCCCTAGAGTGAAGCCTAGCTTGCCCGGATCCTAGAAATGACCATAACTTTCGCACTGGTTGCAATTATTCGTTTTATACGATGGAAAACTGTTGCATTTATAATGTATTTTATGCGTCTGGCGTTAATTTCTAAGGCAATAACTATTCGATCAGGTGGAGCAACACCCTGGAGTGAAGCCTAGGTTGCCCGGAACGTAGGAATGACCATTACCTTCACACTGGTTGCAATTATTCATGCTATACGATGGAAAAACTGTCGTACTTTTATTGTATTTTATGCTTCAGGCGTTGACTTGTAAGGCCGGAGCTATTCGATGTGGTGGAGCAACGCCCTAGAGTGAAGCTAAGGTTGCCCGGGACGTAGAAAAGACCATAACTTTTACACTGGTAGCATTTATTCGTTTTATACAATGGAAAAACCGTTCTATTTATTCTGTATTTTATGCTTCGGGCATTGACTTCTAAGGACCTAACTATTCAATCTGCTGGAGCAACGCCCTTGGGTGAAGCCTAGGTTGCCCGGAACGTAGAAATGACCATAACTTTCACACTGGTTGCAATTATTCGTTTTATACGATGGAAAAGCTGTTGTATTTATATCGTATTTTATGCTTCTGGCGTTGACTTCTTAGGCCCTATCTATTCCATCTGGTGGAACAACGCCCTAGGGTGAAGCGTAGGTTGCCCGGAAAGTAGAAATGACCATAACTTTCACACTGGTAGCAATTATTCGTTTTATACGATGGAAAAACTGTTCTATTTATTTTGCATTTTATGCTGCGGGCGTTTACTTCTAAGGCCCTAACTGATTGATCTGGAGGAGCAACGCCCTAGTGTGAAGCCCAGATTGCCCGGAACGTTGAAATGAACATATCTTTCACTCTGGTTGCTAATATTCGTTTTATACGATGGAAAAACTGTTATATTTATATTGCATTTTATTCTTATGGCGTTGAATTCTGAGTCCCTAGCTATTCGATCTGGTGGAGCAACGCCCTAGAGCGAAACCTAGGTTACCCGGAACGTAGAAATGACCAGTACTTTAACACTGTTTGCAGTTATTCCTGTTATACGATGGAAAAACTGTTGCACCTTTATTGTATTTTATGCTTCTGGCGTTGACTTCTAAGGCCATAGCTATTCGATCAGGTGGAGCAACGCCCTAGAGTGAAGACTAGGTTGCTCGAAATGTAGAAATAACCATAACTTTCACACTGGTTGCAATTATTCATTTTATACGTTGGAAAAACTGTTGGACTTATATTGTATTTGATTCTTATGGCGTTGAATTCTAATTCCCTAGCTATTCGATCTGGTGGAGCAACGCCCTAGAGTGAAACCTAGGTTACCCGGAACGTAGAAATGACCATTACTTTCACACTGTTTGCAAATATACATTATATACGACGGAAAGTCTGTTGTATTTATGTTGTATTTTATGCTCCTGGCGTTGACTTCTTAGGCCCTAACTATTTGATCTGGTGGAGCACCGCCCTAGCGTGAAGCCTAGGTTGCCCGGAACGTAGAAATGACCATTCATTTCACACTGGTAGCAATTATTCGTTTTATACGATGGAAAAACTGTTTTATTTATTTTGTATTTTATGCTTCGGGCGTTGACTTCTAAGGCCCTAACTATTCGATCTGGCGGAGCAACGCCCTAGAGTGAAGCCTAGGTTGCGCGGAGCGTAGAAATGACGATAACTTTCACACTGGTAGCAATTATTCGTTTTATATGATGGAAAAACTGTTTTATTTATTTTGTATTTTATGCTTCGGGCGTTGACTTCTAAGGCCCTAACTATTCGATCTGGTGGAGCAACGCCCTAGAGTGAAGCCTAGGTTGCCCGGCACGTAGAAATGACCATAGCTTTCACACTGGTTGCTATCATTCGTTTTATATGATGGAAAAACTGTTGTATTTATATTGTATTTTATGCTTCTGGCGTTCACTTCTTAGGCCCTAACTATTCGATCTGGTGGAACGACGGCCTAGAGTGAAGCCTAGGTTGCCCGGAACGTAGAAATGACCATAACTTTCACACTGGTTTCTATCATTCGTTTTATATGACGGATAAACTGTTGTATTTATACTGTGTTTTATGCTTCTGGCGTTCACTTCTTAGGCCCTAACTATTCGATCTGGTGGAACAACGCCCTAGGGTGAAGCCTAGGTTGCCCGGAACGTAGAAATGACCATAACTTTTACACTGCTAGCATTTATTCGTTTTATACAATGGAAAAGCTGTTCTATTTATTTTGCATTTTATGCTTCGGGCGTTGACTTCTAAGGCCCTAACTGATTGATCTGGAGGAGCAACGCCCTAGAGTGAAGCCTAGATTGCCCGGAACGTTGAAATGACCATAAATTTCACACTGGTTGCAATTATTCGTTTTATACGATGGAAAAAATGTTGTATTTATATTGTATTTCATGCTTCTGGCGTTGACGTCTAAGGCCGTAGCTATTTGATCTGGTGGAGCAACGCCCTAAAGTGAAAGCTAGGTTACCCGGAACGTAGAAATGCCCAGTACTTTGACACTGTTTGCAGTTATTCCTGTTATACGATGGAAAAACTGTTGCACCTTTATTGTATTTTATGCTTCTGGCGTTGACTTCTAAGGCCCTAACTTATCGATCAGGTGGAGCAACGCCCTAGAGTGAAGACTAGGTTGCTGGAAATGTAGAAATGACCATAACTTTCACACTGGTTGCAATTATTCATTTTATACGATGGAAAAACTGTTGGACTTATATTGTATTTTATTCTTATGGCGTTGAATTCTAATTCCCTAGCTATTCGATCTGGTGGAGCAACGCCCTAGAGTGAAACCTAGGTTACCCGGAACGTAGAAATGACCAGTACTTTCATACTGTTTGCAGTTACTCCTGTTATACGGTGGAAAAACCTTTGCGTCTTTATTGTATTTTATGCTTCTGGCGTTGACTTCTAAGGCCCTAGCTATTCGATTTGGTGGAGCAACGCCCTAGAGTGGAGCCTAGGTTGCCCGGTACGTAGAAATGACCATTACTTTCACACTGTTTGCAAATATACAATATATACGACGGAAAGTCTGTTGTATTTATGTTGTATTTTATGCTTCGGGCGTTGACTTCTAAGGCCCTAACTATTCGATCTGGTGGAGCAACGCCCTAGAGTGAAGCCTAGATTGCCCGGCACGTAGAAATGACCATAACTTTCACACTGGTTGCTATAATTCGTTTTATATGATGGAAAAACTGTTGTATTTATATTGTATTTTACGCGTCTGGCGTTCACTTCTTAGGCCCTAACTATTCGATCTGGTGGAACAACGGCCTAGAGTGAAGCCTAGGTTGCCCGGAACGTAGAAATGACCATAACTTTCACACTTGTTGCTATCATTCGTTTTATATGATGGATAAACTGTTGTATTTATACTGTGTTTTATGCTTCTGGCGTTCACTTCTTAGGCCCTAACTATTCGATCTGGTGGAATAACGCCCTAGGGTGAAGCCTAGGTTGCCCGGAACCTAGAAATGACCATAACTTTTACACTGCTAGCATTTATTCGTTTTATACAATGGAAAAGCTGTTCTATTTATTTTGCATTTTATGCTTCGGGCGTTGACTTCTAAGGCCCTAACTATTCGATCTGGTGGAGCAACGCCCTAGAGTGAAGCCTAGGTTGCCCGGCACATAGAAATGACCATAACTTTCACACTGGTAGCAATTATTCGTTTTACACAATGGAAAAACCATTCTATTTATTATGTATTTTATGCTTCGGGCGTTGACTTCTAAGGCCCTAACTGTTGGATCTGGTGGAGCAACGCCCTAGATTGAATCCTAGGTTGCCCGGAACGTAGGAATGACCATAGCTTTCACACTGGTTGCTATTATTCGTTTTATACGATGGAAAAGCTGTTGTATTTATATCGTATTTTATGCTTCTGGCGTTGCCTTCTTAGGCCCTAGCTATTCGATCTGGTGGAGCAACGCCCTAGAGTGAAGCCTAAGTTGCCCGGAACGTAGAAATTACCATCACTTTCAAACTGGTTGCGAATATTCCTGTTATATGATGGAAAAACTGTTGTATCTTTATTGCATTTTATGCTTCGCGCAATGACTTCTAAGGCCCTAACTATTCAATCTGTAGGAGCAACGCCCTAGGGTGTAGGCTAGGATGCCCGTAAAGTAGAAATTACCATAGCTTTCATACTGGTTGCAATTATTCGTTTTATATGATGGAAAAACTGTTGTATTTTTATTGTATTTTATGCTTCTGGCGTTCACTTCTCACGCCCTAACTATTCGATCTGGTGGAACAACGCCTTGGGGTGAAGCCTAGGTTGCCCGGAACGTAGAAATGACCATAACTTTCACACTGGTCGCTATTATTCGTTTTATACGATGGAGAAACTGTTATATTTATATTGTATTTTATGCTTCTGGCTTTGCCTTCTTAGGCCCTAGCTGTTCGATCTGGTGGAACAACGCCCTAGAGTGAAGCCTAGGTTGCCTGGAACATACAAATGACTATCACTTTCACACGGGTTGTATTTATTCCTGTTATAGGATGGAAGGACTGTTGTATTTTTATTGTATTTTATGCTTCAGGCGTTGACTTCTGAGGCCGTAGCTATTCGATGTGGTGGAAGAACGCCATAGAGTGAAGCCTAGGTTGCCCGGAACGTAGAATTGACCATAACTTTCATACTGGTGGCAATTATTCGTTTTATATGATGGAAAAACTGTTGTATTTATATTGTATTTTATGCTGCTGGCGTTCAGTTCTTAGGCCCTAACTATTCGATCTGGTGGGACAACGCGCTGGGGTGAAGCCTAGGTTGCCGGAACGTAGAAATGACCATACCTTTCACACTGTTTGCAGTTATTCCTGATATAAGATGGAAAAACTGTTGCATCTTTATTGTATTTTATGCTTCTGGCGTTAACTTCTAAGGCGCTAGCTATTCGATTTGGTGGAGCAACGCCCTAGAATGGGGCCTAGGTTGCCCGGTACGTAGAAATGTCCATTACTTTCACACTGTTTGCAAATATACATTATATACGGTGGAAAATCTGTTGTATTTATGTTGCATTTTATGCTTCTGGCGTTGACTTCTTAGGCCCTAACTATTTGATCTGGTGGAGCAACGCCCTAAAGTGAAGCCTAGGTTGCCCGGAACGTAGAAATGACCAGTACTTTCACACTGTTTGCTAATATTCGTTTTATATGATGGAAAAACTGTTATATTTATATTGTATTTTATACTTATGGCGTTGAATTCTAAGTCCCTAGCTATTTGATCTGGTGGAGCAACGCCCTAGAGTGAAACCTAGGTTACCCGGAACGTAGAAATTACCAGTACTTTCACACAGTTTGCAGTTATTCCTGTTATACGATGGAAAAACTGTTGCATCTTTATTGTATTTTATGCTTCTGGCGTTGACTTCTAAGGCCCTAACTGATTGATCTGGAGAAGCAACGCCCTAGAGTGAAGCATAGATTGCCCGGAAAGTTGAAATGACCATAACTTTCACACTGGTTGCTAATATTCGTTTTATACGGTGGAAAAACTGTTATATTTATATTGTATTTTGTACTTATTGCGTTGAATTCTAAGTCCCTAGCTATTTGATCTGGTGGAGCATCGCCCTACAGTGAAACCTAGGTTACCCGGAACGTAGAAATGACCAGTACTTTCACACTGTTTGCAGTTATTCCTGTTATACGGTGGAAAAACTTTTGCATCTATATTGTATTTATGCTTCCGGCGTTGAGTTCTAAGGCCCTAGCTATTCGATTTGGTGGAGCAACGCCCTAGAGTGGGGCTTAGGTTGCCTGGAACATAGAAATAAACATAACTTTCACACTTGCAGCAATTATTCGTTTTATACAATGGAAAAACTGTTCTATTTATTTTGTATTTTATGCTTCGGCCGTAGACTTCTAAGGCCCTAACTACTCCATCTGGTGGAGCAACGCCTTAGAGTGAAGCCTAGGTTGCCCGGAACGTAGAAATAACCTTTACTTTCACACTGGTTGCAATTATTCCTGTTATACGATGGAAAAGCTGTTGTATTTATATTGTATTTTATGCTTCTGTCGTTGACTTCTAAGGCCGTAGCTATTAGTTGTGGTGGAGCTACGCCCTAGAATGAAACCTAGGTTACCCGGAACGTAGGAATGACCAGTACTTTCACACTGCTTGCAGTTATTCCTGTTATTCGATGGAAAAACTGTTGCATCTTTATTGTATTTTATGCTTCTGGCGTTGACTTCTAAGGCCGTAGCTATTAGATGTGGTGGAGCAACGCCGTGGAGTGACGCCCAGGTTGCCCGGAACGTAGAAATGTCCATTACTTTCACACTGGTTGCTATTATTCGTTTTATACGACGGAAAAACTGTTGTATTTATATTGTATTTTATGCTGCTGGCGTTCACTTCTGAGGCCCTAACTATTCGATATGGTGGAACAACGCCCTGGGGTGAAGCCTAGGTTGCCCGGAACGTAGGAATGACCATAACTTTGACACTGGTTGCTATTATTCGTTTTATACGATGGAAAAACTGTTGTATTTATTTTGTATTTGATGCTTCGGGCGTTGAATTCTAAGGCCCTAACTGTTTGATGTGGTGGAGCAACGCCCTAGAGTGAAGCCTAGGTTGCCCGGAAAGTTGAAATGACCATAACTTTCACACTGGTTGCTAATATTCGTTTTATACGGTGGAAAAACTGTTATATTTATATTGTATTTTGTACTTATTGCGTTGAATTCTAAGTCCCTAGCTATTTGATCTGGTGGAGCATCGCCCTAGAGTGAAACCTAGGTTACCCGGAACGTAGAAATGACCAGTACTTTCACACTGTTTGCAGTTATTCCTGTTATACGATGGAAACACTTTTGCATCTATATTGTATTTTATGCTTCCGGCGTTGACTTCTAAGGCCCTAGCTATTCGATTTGGTGGAGCAACGCCCTAGAGTGGGGCCTAGGTTGCCCGGTACGTAGAAATGTCCATTACTTTCACACTGTTTGCAAATATACATTATATACGATGGAAAATCTGTTGTATTTATGTTGCATTTTATGCTTGTGGCGTTGACATCTAAGGCCCCAACTGTTTGATCTGGTGGAGCAACGCCCTAGAGTGAAGCCTAGGTTGCCCGGAACGTAGAAATGACCATAATTTTCACACTGGTCGCTATCATTCGTTTTATATGATGGATAAACTGTTGTATTTATATTGTATTTTATGCTTCTGGCGTTCACTTCTCACGCCCTAACTATTCGATCTGGTGGAACAACGCCTTGGGGTGAAGCCTAGGTTGCCCGGAACGTAGAAATGACCATAACTTTCATACTGGTCGCTATTATTCGTTTTATACGATGGAGAAACTGTTATATTTATATTGTATTTTATGCTTCTGGCTTTGCCTTCTTAGGCCCTAGCTGTTCGATCTGGTGGAACAACGCCCTAGAGTGAAGCCTAGGTTGCCTGGAACATACAAATGACTATCACCTTCACGCGGGTTGCAATTATTCCTGTTATAGGATGGAAAGACTGTTGTATTTTTATTGTATTTTATGCTTCAGGCGTTGACTTCTGAGGCCGTAGCTATTCGATGTGGTGGATGAACGCCATAGAGTGAAGCCTAGGTTGCCCGGAACGTAGAAATGACCATAACATTCATACTGGCGGCAATTATTCGTTTTATATGATGGAAAAACTGTTGTATTTATATTGTATTTTATGCTGCTGGCGTTCAGTTCTTAGGCCCTAACTATTCGATCTGGTGGGACAACGCGCTGGGGTGAAGCCTAGGTTGCCGGAACGTAGAAATGACCATAACTTTCACACTGGTTGCTATTATTCGTTCTATACGATGGAAAAACTGTTATATTTATATTGTATCTTATGCTTCTGGCGTTGACTTCTTAGGCCCTAACAATTCGATCTGGTGGAACAACGACCTAGAGTGAGGCCTAGGTTGCCCGGAACGGAGAACTGACCATACCTTTTACACTGGTAGCAATTATTCGTTTTATACAATGGAAAAACTGTTCTATTTATTTAGTATTTTATGCTTCGGGCGTTTACTTCTAATGCCCTAGCTGTTTGATCTGGTGGAGCAACGCCCTAGAGTGAAGCCTAGGTTGCCCGGAACGTAGAAATGACCATAATTTTCACACTGGTTGCTATCATTCGTTTTATATGATGGATAAACTGTCGTATTTATATTGTATTTTATGCTTCTGGCGTTCACTTCTTAGGCCCTAACTATTCGATCTGGTGGAACAACGCCCTAGGGTGAAGCCGAGGTTGCCCGGAACGGAGAAATGACCATAACTTCTACACTGGTAGCAATTATTCGTTTTATACAATGGAAAAACTGTTCTATTTATTTTGCATTTTATGCTTCGGGCGTTGACTTCTGAGGCCCTAACTGATTGATCTGGAGGAGCAACGCCCTAGTGTGAAGCCTAGGTTGCCCGGAACGTAGAAAAGACCATAACTTTTACACTGGTAGCAATTATTCGTTTTATACAATGGAGAAACCGTTCTATTTATTTTGTATTTTATGCTTAGGGCGTTGACCTCTAAGGCCCTAACAGTTTGATCTGGTGGAGCAACGCCCTAGATTGAAGCCTAGGTTGCCCGGAACGTAGAAATGACCATAGCTTTCACACTGGTTGCTATTATTCGTTTTATACGATGGAAAAGCTGTTGTATTTATATCGTATTTTATGCTTCTGGCGTTGCCTTCTTAGGCCCTAACTATTCGATCTGGTGGAGCAACGCCCTAGAGTGAAGCCTAAGTTGCCCGGAACGTAGAAATGACCAGTACTTTCACACTGTTTGCAGTTATTCCTGTTATACGATGGAAAAACTTTTGCATCTATATTGCATTTTATGCTTCCGGCGTTGACTTCTAAGGCCCTAGCTATTCGATTTGGTGGAGCAACGCCCTAGAGTGGGGCCTAGGTTGCCCGGTACGTAGAAATGTCCATTACTTTCACACTGTTTGCAAATATACATTATATACGATGGAAAATCAGTTGTATTTATGTTGCATTTTATGCTTCTGGCGTTGACATCTAAGGCCCCAACTGTTTGATCTGGTGGAGCAACGCCCTAGAGTGAAGCCTAGGTTGCCCGGAACGTAGAAATGACCATAATTTTCACACTGGTTGCTATCATTCGTTTTATATGATGGATAAACTGTTGTATTTATATTGTATTTTATGCTTCTGGCGTTCACTTCTTAGGCCCTAACTATTCGATCTGGTGGAACAACGCCCTAGGGTGAAGCCTAGGTTGCCCGGAACGTAGAAATGACCATAACTTCTACACTGGTAGCAATTATTCGTTTTATACAATGGAAAAACTGTTCTATTTATTTTGCATTTTATGCTTCGGGCGTTGACTTCTAAGGCCCTACCTGATTGATCTGGAGGAGCAACGCCCTAGTGTGAAGCCTAGGTTGCCCGGAACGTAGAAAAGACCATAACTTTTACACTGGTAGCAATTATTCGTTTTATACAATGGAAAACCGTTCTATTTATTTTGTATTTTATGCTTCGGGCGTTGACTTCTAAGGCCCTAACTGTTTGATCTGGTGGAGCAACGCCCTAGATTGAAGCCTAAGTTGCCCGGAACGTAGGAATGACCATAGCTTTCACACTGGTTGCTATTATTCATTTTATACGATGGAAAAGCTGTTGTATTTATATCGTATTTTATGCTTCTGGCGTTGCCTTCTTAGGCCCTAACTATTAGATCTGGTGGAGCAACGCCCTAGAGTGAAGCCTAAGTTGCCCGGAACGTAGAAATTACCATCACTTTCAAACTGGTTGCAAATATTCCTGTTATATGATGGAAAAACTGTTGTATTTTTATTGCATTTTATGCTTCGGGCAATGACTTCTAAGGCCCTAACTATTCAATCTGTAGGAGCAACGCCCTAGGGTGTAGCCTAGGATGCCCGTAAAGTAGAAATGACCATAGCTTTCATACTGGTTGCAATTATTCGTTTTATATGATGGAAAAACTGTTGTATTTATATTGTATTTTATGCTTCTGGCGTTCACTTCTCAGGCCCTAACTATTCGATCTGGTGGAACAACGCCTTGGGGTGAAGCCTAGGTTGCCGGGAACGTAGAAATGACCATAACTTTCACACTGGTCGCTATTATTCGTTTTATACGATGGAGAAACTGTTATATTTATATTGTATTTTATGCTTCTGGCTTTGCCTTCTTAGGCCCTAGCTGTTCGAACTGGTGGAACAACGCCCTAGAGTGAAGCCTACGTTGCCTGGAACGTACAAATGACCATCACTTTCACACGGGTTGCAATTATTCCTGTTATAGGATGGAAAGACTGTTGTATTTTTATTGTATTTTATGCTTCAGGCGTTGACTTCTGAGGCCGTAGCTATTCGATGTGGTGGAAGAACGCCATAGAGTGAAGCCTAGGTTGCCCGGAACGTAGAAATGACCATAACATTCATACTGGCGGCAATTATTCGTTTTATATGATGGAAAAACTGTTGTATTTATATTGTATTTTATGCTGCTGGCGTTCAGTTCTTAGGCCCTAACTATTCGATCTGGTGGGACAACGCGCTGGGGTGAAGCCTAGGTTGCCGGAACGTAGAAATGACCATAACTTTCACACTGGTTGCTATTATTCGTTTTATACGATGGAAAAACTGTTGTATTTATATTGTATTTTATGCTTCTGGCGTTGACTTCTAAGGCACAAACTATTCCATCAGGTGGAGCAATGCCCTAGAGTGAAGCCTAGGTTGCCCGGAACGTAGAAATGACGTTAACTTTCACAGTGGTTGCTATTATTCGTTCTATACGATGGAAAAACTGTTATATTTATATTGTATCTTATGCTTCTGGCGTTGACTTCTTAGGCCCTAACAATTCGATCTGGTGGGAACAACGACCTAGAGTGAGGCCTAGGTTGCCCGGAACGGAGAACTGACCATACCTTTTACACTGGTAGCAATTATTCGTTTTATACAATGGAAAAACTGTTCTATTTATTTAGTATTTTATGCTTCGGGCGTTGACTTCTAAGGCCCTAGCTGTTTGATCTGGTGGAGCAACGCCCTAGAGTGAAGCCTAGGTTGCCCGGAACGTAGAAATGACCATAATTTTCACACTGGTTGCTATCATTCGTTTTATATGATGGATAAACTGTTGTATTTATATTGTATTTTATGCTTCTGGCGTTCACTTCTTAGGCCCTAACTATTCGATCTGGTGGAACAACGCCCTAGGGTGAAGCCTAGGTTGCCCGGAACGTAGAAATGACCATAACTTCTACACTGGTAGCAATTATTCGTTTTATACAATGGAAAAACTGTTCTATTTATTTTGCATTTTATGCTTCGGGCGTTGACTTCTGAGGCCCATAACTGATTGATCTGGAGGAGCAACGCCCTAGTGTGAAGCCTAGGTTGCCTGGAATGTAGAAAAGACCATAACTTTTACACTGGTAGCAATTATTCGTTTTATACAATGGAAAAACCGTCCTATTTATTTTGTATTTTATGCTTCGGGCGTTGACTTCTAAGGCCCTAACTGTTTGATCTGGTGGAGCAACGCCCTAGATTGAAGCCTAGTTTGCCCGGAACGTAGAAATGACCATAGCTTTCACACTGGTTGCTATTATTCGTTTTATACGATGGAAAAGCTGTTGTATTTATATCGTATTTTATGCTTCTGGCGTTGCCTTCTTAGGCCCTAACTATTCGATCTGGTGGAGCAACGCTCTAGAGTGAAGCCTAAGTTGCCCGGAACGTAGAAATTACCATCACTTTCAAACTGGTTGCAAATATTCCTGTTATATGATGGAAGAACTGTTGTATTTTTATTGCATTTTATGCTTCGGGCAATGACTTCTAAGGCCCTAACTATTCAATCTGTAGGAGCAACGCCCTAGGGTGTAGCCTAGCATGCCCGTAAAGTAGAAATGACCATAGCTTTCATACTGGTTGCAATTATTCGTTTTATATGATGGAAAAACTGTTGTATTTATATTGTATTTTATGCTTCTGGCGTTCACTTCTCAGGCCCTAACTATTCGATCTGGTGGAACAACGCCTTGGGGTGAACCCTAGGTTGCCGGGAACGTAGAAATGACCATAACTTTCACACTGGTCGCTATTATTCGTTTTATACGATGGAGAAACTGTTATATTTATATTGTATTTTATGCTTCTGGCTTTGCCTTCTTAGGCCCTAGCTGTTCGATCTGGTGGAACAACGCCCTAGAGTGAAGCCTAGGTTGCCTGGAACGTACAAATGACCATCACTTTCACACGGGTTGCAATTACTCCTGTTATAGGATGGAAAGACTGTTGTATTTTTATTGTATTTTATGCTTCAGGCGTTGACTTCTGAGGCCGTAGCTATTCGATGTGGTGGAAGAACGCAATAGAGTGAAGCCTAGGTTGCCCGGAACGTAGAAATGACCATAACTTTCATACTGGTGGCAATTATTCGTTTTATATGTTGGAAAAACTGTTGTATTTATATTGTATTTTATGCTGCTGGCGTTCAGTTCTTAGGCCCTAACTATTCGATCTGGTGGGACAACGCGCTGGGGTGAAGCCTAGGTTGCCCGGAACGTAGAAATGACCATAACTTTCACACTGGTTGCAATTATTCCTGTTATACGATGGAAAGGCTGTCGTATTTATATCGTATTTTATGCTTCTGGCGTTGACTTCTAAGGCACAAACTATTCCATCAGGTGGAGCAATGCCCTAGAGAGAAGCCTAGGTTGCCCGGAACGTTGAAATGACCGTTACTTTCACACTGGCTGCAATTATTCGTTTTATACGATGGAAAAACTGTTGTATTTATTTTGTATTTGGTGCTTATGGCGTTGACTTCCTAGGCCTTAGCTATTCGATCTGGTGGAGCAGCGCCATAGAGTGAAGCCTAGGGTGCCCGGAAAGTAGAAATGAACATTATCTTCACACTGGTTGCAATTATTCGTCTTATACGATGGAAAAACTGTTGTATTTAGTATGTATTTTATGCTTCTGCCGTTGTATTTTAAGGCCGTAGCTATTCGATGTGGTGGAGCAACGCCCTAGAGTGAAGCCTAGGTTGCCCGGAACCTAGAAATGACCATTACTTTCACACTGGTTGCAATTATTCGTTTTATACGATGGAAAAGCTGTTGTATTTATATTGTATTTTATGCTTCTGGCGTTGACTTCTAAGGCCGTAGCTAGTAGATGTGGTGGAGCGACGCCCTAGTGTGACGCCTAGGTTTCCCGCAACGTAGAAATGACGATTACTTTCACAATGTTTGCAATTATTCATTTTATACGATGGAAAAACTGTTGTACTTATATTGTATTTTATTCTTCTGGCGTTGACTCCTTAGGCCCTAACTACTCGATCTGGTGGAACAACGCCCTAGAGTGAAGCCTAGGTTGCCCGGAACGTAGCAATGACCATTACGATCACACTGTTTGCAAATATACATTATATACGATGGAAAAGCTGTTGTATTTATATTGTATTTTATGCTTCTGGCGTTTACTTCTTAGGCCCTAATTATTCGATCTGGTGGAGCACCGCCATAGAGTGAAGCCTAGGTTGCCCGGAACGTAGAAATGACCAGTACTTTCACACTGTTTGCAGTTATTCCTGGTATTCGATGGAAAAACTGTTGCATCTTTATTGTATTTTATGCTTCTGGCGTTGACTTCTAAGGCCGTAGCTATTAGATGTGGTGGAGCAACGCCGTAGAGTGACGCCCAGGTTGCCCGGAACGTAGAAGTGTCCATTACTTTCACACTGGTTGCTATTATTCGTTTTATACGATGGAAAAACTGTTTTGCTTATATTGTATTTTATGCTTCTGGCGTTGACTTCTTAGGCCCTAACTATTCGATCTGGTGGAACAACGCCCTAGACTGAAGCCTAGGTTGCCCGGAACGTAGGACATACCATTACATTAACACTGGCTGCAATTACACCTGTTATACGATGGAAAAACTGTTGTACTTTTATTGTATTTTATGCTTCTGGCGTTTAATTTTAAGTCCCTAGCTATTCGATCTGGTGGAGCAACACCCTACAGTGAAGCCTAGGTTGCCCGGAACGTAGAAATGACCATAACTTTTACACTGGTAGCAATTATTCGTTTTATACGATGGAAGAGCTGTTGTATTTATATTGTATTTTATGCCTCTGGCGTTGACTTCTAAGGCCGTAGCTATTAGATGTGGTGGAGCAACGCCCTAGAGTGACGCCTAGGGTAATCGGAACGTAGAAGTGACCATAACTTCCACACTGGTTGCTATTATTCATTTAATATGATGGAAAAGCTGTTGTATTTATATCGTATTTTATGCTTCGGGCGTTGACTTCTTAGGCCATAACCTTTCGATCTGGTGGTGCAACGCCCTACAGTGAAGCCTAGGTTTCCCGGAACGTAGATATGACCATAACCTTCACACAGGTTGCAATTATTCGTTTTATACGGTGTACAGGCTGTTGTCTTTATTTTGTATTTTATTTTTCTGGTGTTGACTTCTTAGGCCCTAACTATTCGATCTGGAGGAACAACGCGGTAGAGTGCAGCCTAGGTTGCCCGGAACGTAGAAATGACCATTACTTTCACACTGTTTGCAATTATTCCCTTTATACGATGGAAAAGCTGTTGTATTTATATCGTATTTTATGCTCCTGGCGTTGACTTCTAAGGACCTAACTATACGATCTGGTGGAGCAACGCCCTAGAGTGAAGCCTAGGTTGCCCGGAACGTAGAAATGATCATCACTTTCACACTGGTTGCAATTATTCCTGTTATACGATGGAAAAACTCTTGTATATTTATTGTATTTTATGCTTCGGGCGTTGACTTCTATGGCCCTACCAATTCGATCTGTTGGAGCAACACCCAACAGTTAAGCCTAGGTTGCCTGGAACGTAGAAATAAACATAACTTTCACACTTGCAGCAATTATTCGTTTTATACAATGGAAAAACTGTTCTATTTATTTTGTATTTTATGCTTCGGCCGTGGACTTCTAAGGCCCTAACTACTCTATCTGGTGGAGCAACGCCTTAGAGTGAAGCCTAGGTTGCCCGGAACGTAGAAATAACCTTTACTTTCACACTGGTTGCAATTATTCCTGTTATACGATGGAAAAGCTGTTGTATTTATATTGTATTTTATGCTTCTGTCGTTGACTTCTAAGGCCGTAGCTATTAGTTGTGGTGGACCTACGCCCTAGAATGAAACCTAGGTTACCCGGAACGTAGAAATGACCAGTACTTTCACACTGCTTGCAGTTATTCCTGTTATTCGATGGAAAAACTGTTGCATCTTTATTGTATTTTATGCTTCTGGCGTTGACTTCTAGGGCCGTAGCTATTAGATGTGGTGGAGCAACGCCGTAGAGTGACGCCCAGGTTGCCCGGAACGTAGAAATGTCCATTACTTTCACACTGGTTGCTATTATTCGTTTTATGCGACGGAAAAACTGTTGTATTTATATTGTATTTTATGCTGCTGGCGTTCACTTCTGAGGCCCTAACTATTCGATATGGTGGAACAACGCCCTGGGGTGGAGCCTAGGTTGCCCGGAACGTAGGAATGACCATAACTTTGACACTGGTTGCTATTATTCGTTTTATACGATGGAAAAACTGTTGTATTTATTTTGTATTTAATGCTTCGGGCGTTGAATTCTAAGGCCCTAACTGTTTGATCTGGTGGAGCAACGCCCTAGAGTGAAGCCTAGGTTGCCAGGAACGTAGAAATGACCAAAACTTTCACACTGGATGCTATTATCCGTTCTATTCGATGGAAAGACTGTTATATTTATATTGTATCTTATGCTTCTGGCGTTGACTTCTTAGGCCCTAACAATTCGATCTGGTGGAACAACGCCCTAGAGTGAAGCCTAGGTTGCCTGGAACGTACAAATGACCATCACTTTCACACGGGTTGCAATTATTCCTGTTATAGGATGGAAAGACTGTTGTATTTTTATTGTATCTTATGCTTCAGGCGTTGACTTCTGAGGCCGCAGCTATTCGATGTGGTGGAAGAACGCCATAGAGTGAAGCCTAGGATGCCCGGAACGTAGAAATGACCATAACTTTCATACTGGCTGCAATTATTCGTTTTATATGATGGAAGAACTGTTGTATTTATATTGTATTTTATGCTGCTGGCGTTCACTTCTTAGGCCCTAACTATTCGATCTGGTGGAACAACGCCCTAGGGTGAAGCCTAGGTTGCCCGGAACGTAGAAATGACCATAACTTTTACACTGGTAGCATTTATACGTTTTATACAATGGAAAAACTGTTCTATTTATTTTGTATTTTCTGCTTCGGGCGGTGACATCTAAGGCCCTAACTGTTTGATCTGGTGGAGCAACGCCATAGAGTAAAGCCTAGGTTGCCCGGAACGTAGAAATGACCATAACTTTCACACTGGTTGCTATTATTCGTTCTATACGATGGAAAAACTATTATATTTATATTGTATCTTATGCTTCTGGCGTTGACTTCTTAGGCCCTAACAATTCGATCTGGCGGAACAACGCCCTAGAGTGAAGCCTAGGTTGCCTGTAACGTACAAATAACCATCACTTTCACACGGGTTGCAATTATTCCTGTTATAGGTTGGAAAGACTGTTGTATTTTTATTGTATTTTATGCTTCACGCGTTGATTTCTGAGGCCGTAGCCATTGGATGTGTTGGATGAACTCCATAGAGTGAAGCCTAGGTTGCCCGGAACGTAGAAATGTACATATCTTTCACACGGTTTGCAATTATTCATTTTATACGATGGCAATGCTGTTGCATTTATATTGTATTTTATGCTTCTGGCGTTGACTTCTTAGGCCCTAACTATTCGATCTGGCGGAGCAATGCCTCAGAGTTAAGTCTAGGATGCCCGAAACGCCGAAATGATCATTACTTTCACGCTTGTTGCAATTATTCCTGTTATACCATGAAAAGACTGTTGTATTTTTATTGTACTTTGTGCCTCAGGCGTAGGCTTCTAAGGCCGTAGCTATTCGATATGTTGGAGCACCGCCCTAGAGTGAAGCCTAGGTTGCTCGGAACGTAGAAATGACCACTTCTTTCACACTGTTTGCAATTATTCATTTAATATGATGGAAAAGCTGTTGTATTTATATCGTATTTTATGCTTCGGGCGTTGACTTCTTAGGCCCTAACATTTCGATCTGGTGGAGCAACGCCCTAGAGTGTAGCCTAGGTTGCCCGGAACGTAGAAATGACCATCACTTTCAAACTGGTTGCAATTAATCCTTTTATACGATGGAAAAACTGTTGTATTTTTATTGCATTTTATGCTTCCGGCGTTGACTTCTAAGACCCTAACTATTCTATCTGTTGGAGCAACGCCCAAGGGTGAAGCCTAGGTTGCCCGGAAAGAAGAAATGACGTTAACTTTCATACTGGTTGCAATTATTCGTTTTATACGATGGAAAAACTGTTGTATTTATATTGCATTTTATGCTTCGGGCGTTGACTTCTAAGGCCCTAACTATTCGATCTGGTGGAGCAACGGCCTAGAGCGAAGCCTAGGTTGCCCGGTACGTAGAAATGACCATCACTTTCATACTGGTTGCAATTATTCGTTTTATATGATGGAAAAACTGTTGTATTTATATTGTATTTTATGCTTCTGGCGTTCACTTCTTAGGCCCTAACTATTCGATCTGGTGGAACAACGCCCTAGGGTGAAGCCTAGGTTGCCCGGAACGTAGAAATGACAATAACTATTACACTGCTTGCATGTATTCGTTTTATACAATGGAAAAACTGTTCTATTTATTTTGCATTTTATGCTCCGGGCGTTGACTTCTAAGGCCCTAGCTGATTGATCTGGAGGTGCAACGCCCTAGAGTGAAGCCTAGATTGCCCGGTACGTAGAAATGACCATTACTTTCACACTGTTTGCAAATATACATTATATACGATGGAAAATCTGTTGTATTTATGTTGTATTTTATGCTTCTGGCGTTGACTTCTTAGGCCCTAACTATTTGATCTGGTGGAGCAACGCCCTAAAGTGAAGCCTAGGTTGCCCGGAACGTAGAAGTGACCATAACTTCCACACTGGTTGCAATTATTCGTTTAATATGATGGAAAAGCTGTTGTATTTATATCGTATTTTATGCTTCGGGCGTTGACTTCTTAGGCCCTCACATTTCGATCTGGTGGAGCAACGGCCTAGAGCGAAGCCTAGGTTGCCCGGTACGTAGAAATGACCATCACGTTCATACTGGTTGCAATTATACGTTTTATATGATGGAAAAACTGTTGGATTTATATTGTATTTTATGCTTCTGGCGTTCACTTCTTAGGCCCTAACTATTCGCTCTGGTGGAACAACGCCCTATGGTGAAGCCTAGGTTGACCGGAACGTAGAAATGACCATAACTTTCACACCGGTAGCAATTATTCGTTTTACACGATAGAAAAACTGTTCTATTTATTTTGTATTTTATGCATCGGGCGTTGACTTCTAAGGCACTAACTATTCGATCTGGTGGAGCAACGCCCTGTGGTGAAGCCTAGGTTGCCCGGAACGTAGAAATGACCATAACTTTCACACTGGTTGCTATTATTCGCTTTATACGATGGAAAAACTGTTATATTTATATTGTATTTTATGCTTCTGGAGTTGCCTTCTCAGGCCCTAACTGTTCGATCTGGTGGAACAACGCCCTAGAGTGAAGCCTAGGTTACCCGGAACGTAGGAATGACCAGTACCTTCACACTGTTTGCAGTTACTCCTGTTATACGATGGAAAAACTGTTGCATCTTTATTGAATTTTATGCTTCTGGCGTTGACTTCTAAGGACCTAACTATTCTATCTGGTGGATCAACACCCTAGAGTGAAGCCTAGGTTGCTCGGAATGTAAAACTTACCATAACATTCTCACTGGCTGAAATTATTCGTTTTATACGATGGAAAAGCTGTTGCATCTTTATTGTATTTTATGCTTCTGGCGTTGACTTCTAAGGCCCTAACTATTCGATCTGGTGGAGCAACGCCCTAGAGTGAAGCCCAGGTTGCCCGGAACGTAGAAATGACCATCACTTTCAAACTGGTTGCAATTAATCCTTTTATACGATGGAAAAACTGTTGTATTTTTATTGCATTTTATGCTTCCGGCGTTGACTTCTAAGACCCTAACTATTCAATCTGTTGGAGCAACGCCCAAGGGTGAAGCCTAGGTTGCCCGGAAATAAGAAATGACGTTAACTTTCATACTGGTTGCAATTATTCGTTTTATACGATAGAAAAACTGTTGTATTTATATTGCATTTTATGATTCTGGCGTTGACTTCTAATGCACTAACTGTTCGATCTGGCGGAGCAACGCCCTAGAGTGAAGCCGAGGTTCCCCGGAACGTAGAAATGACCATCACTTTCAAACTGGTTGCAATTATTCCTGTTATATGGCGGAAAAACTGTTGAATTTTTATTGCATTTTATGCTTCGGGCATTGACTTCTAAGGCCCTAACTATTCAATCTGTTGGAGCAACGCCCTAGGGTGTAGCCTAGGTTGCCCGGAACGTAGAAATGACCATCACTTTCAAACTGGTTGCAATTATTCCGGTTATACGATGGAAAACCTGTTGTATTTTTATTGCATTTTATGCTTCGGGCATTGACTTCTAAGGCCCTAACTATTCAATCTGTTGGAGCAACGCCCTAGGGTGTAGCCTAGTTTGACCGGAAAGTAGAAATGACCATAACTTTCATACTGGTTGCAATTACTCCTGTTATAGGATGGAAAGACTGTTGTATTTTTATTGTATTTTATGCTTCAGGCGTTGACTTCTGAGGCCGTAGCTATTCGATGTGGTGGAAGAACGCAATAGAGTGAAGCCTAGGTTGCCCGGAACGTAGAAATGACCATAACTTTCATACTGGTGGCAATTATTCGTTTTATATGTTGGAAAAACTGTTGTATTTATATTGTATTTTATGCTGCTGGCGTTCAGTTCTTAGGCCCTAACTATTCGATCTGGTGGGACAACGCGCTGGGGTGAAGCCTAGGTTGCCCGGAACGTAGAAATGACCATAACTTTCACACTGGTTGCAATTATTCCTGTTATACGATGGAAAGGCTGTCGTATTTATATCGTATTTTATGCTTCTGGCGTTGACTTCTAAGGCACAAACTATTCCATCAGGTGGAGCAATGCCCTAGAGAGAAGCCTAGGTTGCCCGGAACGTTGAAATGACCGTTACTTTCACACTGGCTGCAATTATTCGTTTTATACGATGGAAAAACTGTTGTATTTATTTTGTATTTGGTGCTTATGGCGTTGACTTCCTAGGCCTTAGCTATTCGATCTGGTGGAGCAGCGCCATAGAGTGAAGCCTAGGGTGCCCGGAAAGTAGAAATGAACATTATCTTCACACTGGTTGCAATTATTCGTCTTATACGATGGAAAAACTGTTGTATTTAGTATGTATTTTATGCTTCTGCCGTTGTATTTTAAGGCCGTAGCTATTCGATGTGGTGGAGCAACGCCCTAGAGTGAAGCCTAGGTTGCCCGGAACCTAGAAATGACCATTACTTTCACACTGGTTGCAATTATTCGTTTTATACGATGGAAAAGCTGTTGTATTTATATTGTATTTTATGCTTCTGGCGTTGACTTCTAAGGCCGTAGCTAGTAGATGTGGTGGAGCGACGCCCTAGTGTGACGCCTAGGTTGCCCGCAACGTAGAAATGACGATTACTTTCACAATGTTTGCAATTATTCATTTTATACGATGGAAAAACTGTTGTACTTATATTGTATTTTATTCTTCTGGCGTTGACTCCTTAGGCCCTAACTACTCGATCTGGTGGAACAACGCCCTAGAGTGAAGCCTAGGTTGCCCGGAACGTAGCAATGACCATTACGATCACACTGTTTGCAAATATACATTATATACGATGGAAAAGCTGTTGTATTTATATTGTATTTTATGCTTCTGGCGTTTACTTCTTAGGCCCTAATTATTCGATCTGGTGGAGCACCGCCATAGAGTGAAGCCTAGGTTGCCCGGAACGTAGAAATGACCAGTACTTTCACACTGTTTGCAGTTATTCCTGGTATTCGATGGAAAAACTGTTGCATCTTTATTGTATTTTATGCTTCTGGCGTTGACTTCTAAGGCCGTAGCTATTAGATGTGGTGGAGCAACGCCGTAGAGTGACGCCCAGGTTGCCCGGAACGTAGAAGTGTCCATTACTTTCACACTGGTTGCTATTATTCGTTTTATACGATGGAAAAACTGTTTTGCTTATATTGTATTTTATGCTTCTGGCGTTGACTTCTTAGGCCCTAACTATTCGATCTGGTGGAACAACGCCCTAGACTGAAGCCTAGGTTGCCCGGAACGTAGGACATACCATTACATTAACACTGGCTGCAATTACACCTGTTATACGATGGAAAAACTGTTGTACTTTTATTGTATTTTATGCTTCTGGCGTTTAATTTTAAGTCCCTAGCTATTCGATCTGGTGGAGCAACACCCTACAGTGAAGCCTAGGTTGCCCGGAACGTAGAAATGACCATAACTTTTACACTGGTAGCAATTATTCGTTTTATACGATGGAAGAGCTGTTGTATTTATATTGTATTTTATGCCTCTGGCGTTGACTTCTAAGGCCGTAGCTATTAGATGTGGTGGAGCAACGCCCTAGAGTGACGCCTAGGGTAATCGGAACGTAGAAGTGACCATAACTTCCACACTGGTTGCTATTATTCATTTAATATGATGGAAAAGCTGTTGTATTTATATCGTATTTTATGCTTCGGGCGTTGACTTCTTAGGCCATAACCTTTCGATCTGGTGGTGCAACGCCCTACAGTGAAGCCTAGGTTGCCCGGAACGTAGATATGACCATAACCTTCACACAGGTTGCAATTATTCGTTTTATACGGTGTACAGGCTGTTGTCTTTATTTTGTATTTTATTTTTCTGGTGTTGACTTCTTAGGCCCTAACTATTCGATCTGGAGGAACAACGCGGTAGAGTGCAGCCTAGGTTGCCCGGAACGTAGAAATGACCATTACTTTCACACTGTTTGCAATTATTCCCTTTATACGATGGAAAAGCTGTTGTATTTATATCGTATTTTATGCTCCTGGCGTTGACTTCTAAGGACCTAACTATACGATCTGGTGGAGCAACGCCCTAGAGTGAAGCCTAGGTTGCCCGGAACGTAGAAATGATCATCACTTTCACACTGGTTGCAATTATTCCTGTTATACGATGGAAAAACTCTTGTATATTTATTGTATTTTATGCTTCGGGCGTTGACTTCTATGGCCCTACCAATTCGATCTGTTGGAGCAACACCCAACAGTTAAGCCTAGGTTGCCTGGAACGTAGAAATAAACATAACTTTCACACTTGCAGCAATTATTCGTTTTATACAATGGAAAAACTGTTCTATTTATTTTGTATTTTATGCTTCGGCCGTGGACTTCTAAGGCCCTAACTACTCTATCTGGTGGAGCAACGCCTTAGAGTGAAGCCTAGGTTGCCCGGAACGTAGAAATAACCTTTACTTTCACACTGGTTGCAATTATTCCTGTTATACGATGGAAAAGCTGTTGTATTTATATTGTATTTTATGCTTCTGTCGTTGACTTCTAAGGCCGTAGCTATTAGTTGTGGTGGACCTACGCCCTAGAATGAAACCTAGGTTACCCGGAACGTAGAAATGACCAGTACTTTCACACTGCTTGCAGTTATTCCTGTTATTCGATGGAAAAACTGTTGCATCTTTATTGTATTTTATGCTTCTGGCGTTGACTTCTAGGGCCGTAGCTATTAGATGTGGTGGAGCAACGCCGTAGAGTGACGCCCAGGTTGCCCGGAACGTAGAAATGTCCATTACTTTCACACTGGTTGCTATTATTCGTTTTATGCGACGGAAAAACTGTTGTATTTATATTGTATTTTATGCTGCTGGCGTTCACTTCTGAGGCCCTAACTATTCGATATGGTGGAACAACGCCCTGGGGTGGAGCCTAGGTTGCCCGGAACGTAGGAATGACCATAACTTTGACACTGGTTGCTATTATTCGTTTTATACGATGGAAAAACTGTTGTATTTATTTTGTATTTAATGCTTCGGGCGTTGAATTCTAAGGCCCTAACTGTTTGATCTGGTGGAGCAACGCCCTAGAATGAAGCCTAGGTTGCCAGGAACGTAGAAATGACCAAAACTTTCACACTGGATGCTATTATCCGTTCTATTCGATGGAAAGACTGTTATATTTATATTGTATCTTATGCTTCTGGCGTTGACTTCTTAGGCCCTAACAATTCGATCTGGTGGAACAACGCCCTAGAGTGAAGCCTAGGTTGCCTGGAACGTACAAATGACCATCACTTTCACACGGGTTGCAATTATTCCTGTTATAGGATGGAAAGACTGTTGTATTTTTATTGTATCTTATGCTTCAGGCGTTGACTTCTGAGGCCGCAGCTATTCGATGTGGTGGAAGAACGCCATAGAGTGAAGCCTAGGATGCCCGGAACGTAGAAATGACCATAACTTTCATACTGGCTGCAATTATTCGTTTTATATGATGGAAGAACTGTTGTATTTATATTGTATTTTATGCTGCTGGCGTTCACTTCTTAGGCCCTAACTATTCGATCTGGTGGAACAACGCCCTAGGGTGAAGCCTAGGTTGCCCGGAACGTAGAAATGACCATAACTTTTACACTGGTAGCATTTATACGTTTTATACAATGGAAAAACTGTTCTATTTATTTTGTATTTTCTGCTTCGGGCGGTGACATCTAAGGCCCTAACTGTTTGATCTGGTGGAGCAACGCCATAGAGTAAAGCCTAGGTTGCCCGGAACGTAGAAATGACCATAACTTTCACACTGGTTGCTATTATTCGTTCTATACGATGGAAAAACTATTATATTTATATTGTATCTTATGCTTCTGGCGTTGACTTCTTAGGCCCTAACAATTCGATCTGGCGGAACAACGCCCTAGAGTGAAGCCTAGGTTGCCTGTAACGTACAAATAACCATCACTTTCACACGGGTTGCAATTATTCCTGTTATAGGTTGGAAAGACTGTTGTATTTTTATTGTATTTTATGCTTCACGCGTTGATTTCTGAGGCCGTAGCCATTGGATGTGTTGGATGAACTCCATAGAGTGAAGCCTAGGTTGCCCGGAACGTAGAAATGTACATATCTTTCACACGGTTTGCAATTATTCATTTTATACGATGGCAATGCTGTTGCATTTATATTGTATTTTATGCTTCTGGCGTTGACTTCTTAGGCCCTAACTATTCGATCTGGCGGAGCAATGCCTCAGAGTTAAGTCTAGGATGCCCGAAACGCCGAAATGATCATTACTTTCACGCTTGTTGCAATTATTCCTGTTATACCATGAAAAGACTGTTGTATTTTTATTGTACTTTGTGCCTCAGGCGTAGGCTTCTAAGGCCGTAGCTATTCGATATGTTGGAGCACCGCCCTAGAGTGAAGCCTAGGTTGCTCGGAACGTAGAAATGACCACTTCTTTCACACTGTTTGCAATTATTCATTTAATATGATGGAAAAGCTGTTGTATTTATATCGTATTTTATGCTTCGGGCGTTGACTTCTTAGGCCCTAACATTTCGATCTGGTGGAGCAACGCCCTAGAGTGTAGCCTAGGTTGCCCGGAACGTAGAAATGACCATCACTTTCAAACTGGTTGCAATTAATCCTTTTATACGATGGAAAAACTGTTGTATTTTTATTGCATTTTATGCTTCCGGCGTTGACTTCTAAGACCCTAACTATTCTATCTGTTGGAGCAACGCCCAAGGGTGAAGCCTAGGTTGCCCGGAAAGAAGAAATGACGTTAACTTTCATACTGGTTGCAATTATTCGTTTTATACGATGGAAAAACTGTTGTATTTATATTGCATTTTATGCTTCGGGCGTTGACTTCTAAGGCCCTAACTATTCGATCTGGTGGAGCAACGGCCTAGAGCGAAGCCTAGGTTGCCCGGTACGTAGAAATGACCATCACTTTCATACTGGTTGCAATTATTCGTTTTATATGATGGAAAAACTGTTGTATTTATATTGTATTTTATGCTTCTGGCGTTCACTTCTTAGGCCCTAACTATTCGATCTGGTGGAACAACGCCCTAGGGTGAAGCCTAGGTTGCCCGGAACGTAGAAATGACAATAACTATTACACTGCTTGCATGTATTCGTTTTATACAATGGAAAAACTGTTCTATTTATTTTGCATTTTATGCTCCGGGCGTTGACTTCTAAGGCCCTAGCTGATTGATCTGGAGGTGCAACGCCCTAGA
Source organism: Calliopsis andreniformis (assembly GCF_051401765.1). Lineage (NCBI taxonomy): Eukaryota > Metazoa > Arthropoda > Insecta > Hymenoptera > Andrenidae > Calliopsis > Calliopsis andreniformis. The sequence continues at coordinate 5,579,028 of NW_027480428.1, forward strand.
GTGAAGCCTAGATTGCCCGGTACGTAGAAATGACCATTACTTTCACACTGTTTGCAAATATACATTATATACGATGGAAAATCTGTTGTATTTATGTTGTATTTTATGCTTCTGGCGTTGACTTCTTAGGCCCTAACTATTTGATCTGGTGGAGCAACGCCCTAAAGTGAAGCCTAGGTTGCCCGGAACGTAGAAGTGACCATAACTTCCACACTGGTTGCAATTATTCGTTTAATATGATGGAAAAGCTGTTGTATTTATATCGTATTTTATGCTTCGGGCGTTGACTTCTTAGGCCCTCACATTTCGATCTGGTGGAGCAACGGCCTAGAGCGAAGCCTAGGTTGCCCGGTACGTACAAATGACCATCACGTTCATACTGGTTGCAATTATACGTTTTATATGATGGAAAAACTGTTGGATTTATATTGTATTTTATGCTTCTGGCGTTCACTTCTTAGGCCCTAACTATTCGCTCTGGTGGAACAACGCCCTATGGTGAAGCCTAGGTTGACCGGAACGTAGAAATGACCATAACTTTCACACCGGTAGCAATTATTCGTTTTACACGATAGAAAAACTGTTCTATTTATTTTGTATTTTATGCATCGGGCGTTGACTTCTAAGGCACTAACTATTCGATCTGGTGGAGCAACGCCCTGTGGTGAAGCCTAGGTTGCCCGGAACGTAGAAATGACCATAACTTTCACACTGGTTGCTATTATTCGCTTTATACGATGGAAAAACTGTTATATTTATATTGTATTTTATGCTTCTGGAGTTGCCTTCTCAGGCCCTAACTGTTCGATCTGGTGGAACAACGCCCTAGAGTGAAGCCTAGGTTACCCGGAACGTAGGAATGACCAGTACCTTCACACTGTTTGCAGTTACTCCTGTTATACGATGGAAAAACTGTTGCATCTTTATTGAATTTTATGCTTCTGGCGTTGACTTCTAAGGACCTAACTATTCTATCTGGTGGATCAACACCCTAGAGTGAAGCCTAGGTTGCTCGGAATGTAAAAATTACCATAACATTCTCACTGGCTGAAATTATTCGTTTTATACGATGGAAAAGCTGTTGCATCTTTATTGTATTTTATGCTTCTGGCGTTGACTTCTAAGGCCCTAACTATTCGATCTGGTGGAGCAACGCCCTAGAGTGAAGCCCAGGTTGCCCGGAACGTAGAAATGACCATCACTTTCAAACTGGTTGCAATTAATCCTTTTATACGATGGAAAAACTGTTGTATTTTTATTGCATTTTATGCTTCCGGCGTTGACTTCTAAGACCCTAACTATTCAATCTGTTGGAGCAACGCCCAAGGGTGAAGCCTAGGTTGCCCGGAAATAAGAAATGACGTTAACTTTCATACTGGTTGCAATTATTCGTTTTATACGATAGAAAAACTGTTGTATTTATATTGCATTTTATGATTCTGGCGTTGACTTCTAATGCACTAACTGTTCGATCTGGCGGAGCAACGCCCTAGAGTGAAGCCGAGGTTCCCCGGAACGTAGAAATGACCATCACTTTCAAACTGGTTGCAATTATTCCTGTTATATGGCGGAAAAACTGTTGAATTTTTATTGCATTTTATGCTTCGGGCATTGACTTCTAAGGCCCTAACTATTCAATCTGTTGGAGCAACGCCCTAGGGTGTAGCCTAGGTTGCCCGGAACGTAGAAATGACCATCACTTTCAAACTGGTTGCAATTATTCCGGTTATACGATGGAAAACCTGTTGTATTTTTATTGCATTTTATGCTTCGGGCATTGACTTCTAAGGCCCTAACTATTCAATCTGTTGGAGCAACGCCCTAGGGTGTAGCCTAGTTTGACCGGAAAGTAGAAATGACCATAACTTTCATACTGGTTGCAATTACTCGTTTTATATGATGGAAAAACTGTTGTATTTATATTGTATTTTATGCTCCTGGCGTTCACTTCTTAGGCCCTAACTGTTTGATCTGGTGGAGCAACGCCCTAGAGTGAAGCCTAGGTTGCCGGGAACGTAGAAGTGACCATCACTTTCACACTGGTTGCAATTATTCCTGTTATACGATGGAAAAATTGTTGTATTTTTATTGTATTTTATGCTTCGGGCGATAACTTCTAAGGCCCCAACTATTCCATCTGGTGGAACAACGCCCTACGGTGAAGCCTAGGTTGTCCGGAACGTAGAAATGACCATAGCTTTCATCTGGTTGCTATTATTCGTTTTATACGATGGAAAAACTGTTATATTTATATTGTATTTTATGCTTCTGGCGTTGACTTCTTAGGCCCTAACTATTCGATCCGGTGGAACAACGCCCCAGAGTGAAGCCTACGTTGCCCGGAACGTAGAAATGACCATCACTTTCACACTGGTTGCAATAATTCCTGTTATACGATGGAAAAACTCTTGTATATTTATCGTATTTTATGCCTGGGGCGTTGACTTCTATGGCCCTACCTATTCGATCTGGTAGAGCAACACCCTACAGTGAAGCCTAGGTTGCACGGACCGAAGATATGTCCATAACCTTCACACAGGTTGAAATTATTCATTTTACACGATGGAAAGGCTGTTCTATTTATTTTGTATTTTATGCATCTGGCGTTGACTTCTAAGGCCCTAACCATTCGTTCTGGTGCAGCAACGACCTCGAGTGAAGCCTAGGTTGCGCGGTACGTAGAAATAACCATAACTTCACACTGGTTCCTATTATTCGTTTCACACGATGGAAAAACTGTTATATTTATATTGCATTTTATGCTTCTGGCGTTGACTTCTTAGGCCCTAACTATTCGATCTGGTGGAACAACGCCCTAGAGTGAAGCCTGCGATGCCCGGAACGTAGAAATGATCATTACCTTCACGCTTGTTGCAATTATTCCTGTTACACGATGAAAAAACTGTTGTATTTTAATTGCATTTTTTGCTTCAGGCGTTGACTTCTAAGGCCGTAGCTATTCGATGTGGTGGAGCAACGCCCTAGAGTGACGCCTTGGTTGCCCGGCACGTAGAAATGACCATTACTTTCACAATGTTTGCAATTATTCATTTTATACGATGGTAAACTGTTGTACTTATATTGCATTTTATTTTTCTGGCGTTGACTTCCTAGGCCCTAACTATTCGATCTGGTGGAACAACGCGCTAGAGTGAAACCTAGGTTGCAGGAACGTAGAAATGACCATTACTTTCAAACCGTTTGCAAATATACATTGTATACGATGGAAAGGCTGTTGTATTTATATTGTATTTTATGCTTCTGGCGTTGACTTCTTAGGCCCTAACTATTTAACCTGGTGCAGCACCGCCCTAGAGTGAAGCCTTGGTTGCCCGGAACGTAGAACATACCATTACCATCACACTGGTTGCAATTATTCCTGTCATACGATGGAAAAACTGTTGCATCTTTATTGTATTTTATGCTTCTGGCGTTGACTTCTTAGGCCCTAACTATTCCATCTGGTGGAACAACGCCCTTGGGTGAAGCCTAGGTTGCCCGGAACGTAGAAATGACCAACTCTTTCACACTGGTAGCAATTATTCGCTTTATACATGGAAAAGCTGTTATATATATATTGCATTTTATGCTTCTGGCATTGAATTCTAAGTCCCTAGCTATTCGATCTGGTGGAGCAACGCCCTAGAGTGAAGCCTAGGTTGCCCGGAACGTAGAAATGACCATTGTATTCACAATGTATGCAATTATTCATTTTATTCGGTGGAAAAACTGTTGTACTTAGATTGTATTTTATTCTTCTGGCGTTGAATTCTAAGTCCCTAGCTATTCGATCTGGTGGAGCAACGCCCTAGAGTGAAACCTGGATTACCCGGAACGTAGAAATGACCTGTACTTTCACACTGCTTGCAGTTATTCCTGTCATACGATGGAACAACTGTTGCAACTTTATTGTATTTTATGCTTCGGGCGCTGACGTCTAATTCCCTAGCTATTCGATCTGGTGGAGCAACCGCCTAGAGTGAAGCCTAGGTTGCCCGGAACGTAGAAATGACCACAACTTTCATACTGGTTGCAATTACTCGTTTTATATGATGGAAAGACTGTTGTATTTATATTGTATTTTATGCTTCTGGCGTTCACTTCCTAGGCCCTAACTATTCGATCTGGTGGAGCAATGCCCTAGAGTGAAGCCGAGGTTGCCCGGAACGTAGAAATGACCATCACTTTCAAACTGGTTGCAATTATTCCTGTTATATGGTGGAAAAACTGTTGTATTTTTATTGAATTTTTTCCTTCGGGCATTCACTTCTAAGGCCTTAACTATTCAATCTGTTGGAGCAACGCCCTAGGGTGTAGCCTAGGTTGCCCGGAACGTAGAAATGACCATAACTTTCACACTGGTAGCAATTATACGTTTTATACAATGGAAAAACCGTTCTATTTATTTTGTATTTTATGCTTCGGGCGTTGACTTCTAAGGCCCTAACTATTCGATCTGGTGGAGCAACGCCCTAGAGTGAAGCCTAGGTTGCCCGGAACGTAGATATGACCATAACTTTTACACTGGTAGCAATTATTCGTGTTATACAATGGAAAAACTGTTCTATTTATTTTGTATTTTATGCTTCGGGCGTTGACTTCTAAGGCGCTAACTGTTGGATCTGGTTTAGCAACGCCCTAGAGTGAAGCCTAGGTTGCCCGGAACGTAGAAATGACCATAACTTTCACACTGGATGCTATTATTCGTTCTATACGATGGAAAAAACTGTTATATTTATATTGTATCTCATGCTCCTGGCGTTGACTTCTTAGGCCTTAACAATTCGATCTGGTGGAACAACGCCCTAGAGTGAAGCCTAGGTTGCCCGGAACGCAGAAATGACCATCACTTTCACACTGGTTGCAATTATTCCTGTTACACGATGAAAAAACTGTTGTATTTTAATTGCATTTTTTGCTTCAGGCGTTGACTTCTAAGGCCGTAGCTATTCGATGTGGTGGAGCAACGCCCTAGAGTGACGCCTTGGTTGCCCGGCACGTAGAAATGACCATTACTTTCACAATGTTTGCAATTATTCATTTTATACGATGGTAAACTGTTGTACTTATATTGCATTTTATTCTTCTGGCGTTGACTTCCTAGGCCCTAACTATTCGATCTGGTGGAACAACGCCCTAGAGTGAAGCCTAGGTTGCCAGGAACGTAGAAATGACCATTACTTCCAAACTGTTTGCAAATATACATTGTATACGATGGAAAGGCTGTTGTATTTATATTGTATTTTATGCTTCTGGCGTTGACTTCTTAGGCCCTAACTATTTAACCTGGTGCAGCACCGCCCTAGAGTGAAGCCTTGGTTGCCTGGAACGTAGAACATACCATTACCTTCACACTGGTTGCAATTATTCCTGTCATACGATGGAAAAACTGTTGCATCTTTATTGTATTTTATGCTTCTGTCGTTGACTTCTGAGGACGTAGCTATTCGATGTGGTGGAACAACGCCCTAGGGTGAATCCTAGGTTGCCCGGAACGTAGAAATGACCATAACTTTCACACTGGTAGCAATTATTCGTTTTATACATGGAAAAACTGTTCTATTTATTTTGTTTTTTATGCTTCTAGCGTTGACTTCTAAGGCCCTACCTATTCGATCTGGCGGAGCAACACCCTACAGTGAAACCTAGGTTGCTCGGAACGTAGAAATGACCATTACCTTCACACTGTTTGCAATAATTCATTTTATACGATGGCAAAGCTGTTGTATTGATATTGTATTTTATGCTTCTGGCGTTGACTTCTAAGGCCCTATCTCTTCGATTTGGTGGAGCAACGCCTCAGAGTTAAGCCTAGGATGCCCGAAACGTCGAAATGGTCATTATTTTCGCACTGGTTGCAATTAGTCATGCTATACGATGGAAAATCAGTTGCATATTTATTGTATTTTATGCTTCTGGCGTTGACTTCTTAGGCCGTAGCTTTTAGCTGTGGTGGAGCAACGCCCTAGAGTGACGCCTAGGTTGCCCGGCACGTAGAAATGACCATTACTTTCACAATGTTTGCAATTATTCATTTTATACGATGGCAAACTGTTGTACTTATATTGCATTTATGCTTCTGGCGTTGACCTCTTAGGCCCTAACTATTTAACCTGGTGGAGCACCGCCCTAGAGTGAAGCCTAGGTTGCCCGGAACGAAGAACATACCATTACCTTCACACTGGTTGCAATTATTCCTGTTATACAATGGAAAAGCTGTTGTATTTTTATTTCATTTAATGATTCGGGCATTGACTTCTAAGGCCCTAACTATTCAATCTGTTGGAGCAACGCCCTAGGGTGAAGCCTAGGTTGCTCGGAAAGTAGAAATGACCATAAGTTTCATACTGGTTGCAATTATTCGTTTTATACATTGGAAAAACTGTTGTATTTATATTGTATTTTATGCTTCTGGCGTTGACTTCTAAGGCTCCAACCATTCGATCTGGTGGAGCAACGCCCTAGGGTGAAGCCTAGGTTGCCCGGAACGTAGTATTGGCCATCACTTTCAAACTGGTTGCAATTAATCCTGTCATACGATGGAAAAACTGTTGTATTTTTATTGCCTTTTATGCTTCGGGCGTTGACTTCTAAGGCCCTAACTATTCAATCTGTTGGAGCAACGCCCTAGGGTGAAGCCTAGGTTGCTCGGAAAGTAGAAATGACGTTAACTTTCATAGTGGTTGGAATTATTCGTTTTATACGTTGGAAAAACTGTTGTATTTATATTGTATTTTATGCATCTAGCGTTGACTTCTAAGGCACTAACTATTCGATCTAGTGGATCAACGCCGTAGAGTGAAGCTTAGGTTGCCCGGTACATAGAAATGACCATCACTATCAAACTGGTTGCAATTATTCCTGTTATATGATGGAAAAGCTGTTGTATTTTTATTGCATTTTATGCTTCGGGCGTTGACTACTAAGGCCCTAACTGTTTGGTCTGTTGGAGCAATGCCCTAGGGTGAAGCCTAGGTTGCCCGGAAAATATAAATGACCATAAGTTACATACTGGTTGCAATTATTCGTTTTATACGATGGAAAAACTGTTGTATTTATATTGTATTTTATGCTTCTGGCGTTCACTTCTTGGGCCCGAACTATTCGATCTGGTGGAACAACGGCCGAGGGTGAAGCCTAGGTTGCCCGGAACGTAGAAATGACCATAACTTTTTCACTGGTAGCAATTATTCGTTTTATACAATGGAAAAACTGTTCTATTTATTTTGTATTTAATGCTTCGGGCGTTGGTTTCTAAGGCCCTAACTGTTTGATCTGGTGGAGCAACGCCCTAGAGTGAAGCCTAGGTTGCCGGGAACATAGAAATGACCATAACTTTCACACTGGTTGCTATTATTCGTTATATACGATGGAAAAACTGTTATATTTATATTGTATTTTATGCTTCTGTCGTTGACTTCTGAGGACGTAGCTATTCGATGTGGTGGAACAACGCCCTAGGGTGAATCCTAGGTTGCCCGCAACTTAGAAATGACCATAACTTTCACACTGGTTGCAATTATTCGTTTTATACGGTGGATAAGCTGTTGTATTTATATCGTATTTTATGCTTCTGGCGTTGACTTCTTAGGCCGTAACTATTCCATCTGGTGGAACAACGCCCTAGGGTAAAGCGTAGGTTGCCCGGAAAGTAGAAATGACCATAACTTTCACACTGGTAGCAATTATACGTTTTATACGATGGAAAAACTGTTTTATTTATTTTGTATTTTATGCTTCGGGCGTTGACATCTAAGGCCCTAACTATACGATCTGGTGGAGCAACGCCCTAGAGTGAAGCCTAGGTTGCCCGGAACGTAGAAATGACCATAACTTTCATACTGGTTGCGATTATTCGTTTTATATGATGGAAAAACTGTTGTATTTATATTGTATTTTATGCTTCTGGCGTTCACTTCGTAGGCCCTAACTATTCGATCTGGTGGAACAACGGCGTAGGGTGAAGCCTAGGTTGCCCAGAACGTAGAAATGACCATCACTTTCAAATTGGTTGCAATTATTCCTGTTATATGATGGAAAGACTGTTGTACTTTTATTGCATTTTATGCTTCGGGCATTGACTTCTAAGGCCCTAACTATTCAATCTGTTGGAGCAACGCCCTAGGGTGAAGCCTAGGCTGCCCGGAAAGTAGAAATGACCATAACTTTCATACTGGTTGCAGTTATTCGTTTTATATGATGGAAAAACTGTTCTATTTATTTTGTATTTAATGCTTCGGGCGTTGGCTTTTAAGGCCCTAACTGTTTGATCTGGTGGAGCAACGCCCTAGGGTGAAACCTAGGTTGCCCGGAACGTAGAAATGACCATAACTTTTACACTGGTAGCAATTATTCGTTTTATACAATGGAAAAACTGTTCTATTTATTTTGTATTTAATGCTTCGGGCGTTGGCTTCTAATGCCCTAACTGTTTGATCTGGTGGAGCAACGCCCTAGGGTGAAGCCTAGGTTGCCCAGAAAGTAGAAATGACCATAACTTTCACACTGGCAGCAATTATTCGTTTTATACGATGGAAAAACTGTTCTATTTATTTTGTATTTTATGCTTCGGGCGTTGACTTCTAAGTCCCTAACTATTCGTTCTAGTCGAGCAACTCCCTCGAGTGAAGCCTTCGTTGCCCGGTAGGTAGAAATGACCATCACTTTCAAACTGGTTGCAATTATTCCTGTTATATGATGGAAAAACTGTTGTATTTTTATTGCATTTTATGCTTCAGGCATTGACTTCTAAGGCCCTAGCTATTCAATCTGTCGGAGCAACGCCCTAGGGTGATGCCTAGGTTGCCCGGAAAGTAGAAATGACCATAACTTTCATACTGGTTGCAATTATTCGTTTTATATGATGGAAAAACTGTTGTATTTAGATTGTATTTTATGCTTCGGGCATTGACTTCTAAGGCCCTAACTATTCAATCTGTTGGAGCGACGCCCTAGGGTGAAGCCTAGGTTGCCCGGAAAGTAGAAATGACCATAACTTTCGCACTGGTAGCAATTATTCGTTTTATACGATGGAAAAACTGTTCTATTTATTCTGTATTTTATGCTTCGGGCGTTGACTTCTAAGGCCCTAACTATTCGATCTGGTGGAGCAACGCCCTAGGGTGAAGCCTAGGTTGCTCGGAAAGTAGATATGACCATAAGTTTCATACTGGCAGCAATTATTCGTTTTATACGATGGAAAAACTGTTCTATTTATTCTGTATTTTATGCTTCGGGCGTTGACTTCTAAGGCCCTAACAATTCGATCTGGTCGAGCAACGCCCTCGAGTGAAGCCTAGGTTGCCCGGTACGTAGAAATGACCATCACTTTCAAACTGGTTGCAATTACTCCTGTTATATGATGGAAAAACTGTTGTATTTTTATTGCATTTTATGCTTCGGGCATTGACTTCTTAGGCCCTAACTATTCAATCTGTCGGAGCAACGCCCTAGGGTGAAGCCTAGGTTGCCCGGAAAGTAGAAATGACCATAACTTTCACACTGGTTGCTATTATTCGTTTTATACGATGGAAAAACTGGTGTATTTATATTGTATTTTATGCTTCTGGCGTTCACTTCTTAGGCCCTAACTATTCGATCTGGTGGGGCAACGCCCTAGAGCGAAGCCTAGGTTGCCCGGAACGTAGAAATGACCATCACTTTCAAACTGGTTGCAATTAATCCTGTTATACGATGGAAAAACTGTTGTATTTTTATTGCATTTTATGCTTCGGGCGTTGACTTCTAAGGCCCTAACTATTCAATCTATTGGAGCAACGCCCTAGGGTGAAGCCTAGGTTGTCCGGAAAGTAGAAATGACCATAAGTATTACACTGGTAGCAATTATCCGTTTTATACAATGGGAAAACTGTTGTATTTATTTTGTATTTAATGCTTCGGGCGTTGGCTTCTAATGCCCTAACTGTTTGATCTGGTGGAGCAACGCCCTAGGGTGAAGCCTAGGTTTCCCGGAAAGTAGAAATGACCATAACTTTCACACTGGTAGCAATTATTCGTTTTATACGATGGAAAAACTGTTCTATTTATTCTGTATTTTATGCTCCGGGCGTTGACTTCTAACGCCCTAACTATTCGATCTGGTGGAGCAACGCCCTAGAGCGAAGCGTAGGTTGCCCGGAACGTAGAAATGACCATCACTTTCAAAGTGGTTGCAATTAATCCTGTTATACGATGGAAAAACTGTTGTATTTTTATTGCATTTTATGCTTCGGGCCTTGACTTCTAAGGCCCTAACTATTCAATCTGTTGGAGCAACGCCCTAGGGTGAAGCCTAGGTTGCCCGGAAAGTAGAAATGACCATAACTTTCATTCTGGTTGCAATTATTCGTTTTATGTGATTGAAAAACTGTTGTATTTAATTGTATTTTATGCTTCTGGCGTTCACTTCTTAGGCCCTCACTATTCGATCTGGTGGAACAACGGCCTAGGGTGAAGCCTAGGTTGCTCGGAATGTAGAAATGACCATAACTTTCACACTGGTTGCTATTATTCGTTTTATACAATGGAAAAACTGTTCTATTTATTTTGTATTTAATGCTTCGGGCGTTGGCTTCTAATGCCCTAACTGTTTGATCTGGTGGAGCAACGCCCTAGGGTGAAGCCTACGTTGCCCGGAAAGTAGAAATGACCATAACTTTCACACTGGCAGCAATTATTCGTTTTATACGATGGAAAAACTGTTCTAATTATTTTGTATTTTATGCTTCGGGCATTGACTTCTAAGGCCCTAACTATTCAATCTGTCGGAGCAACGCCCTAGGGTGATGCCTAGGTTGCACGGAAAGTAGAAATGACCATAACTTTCATACTGGTTGCAATTATTCGTTTTATATGATGGAAAAACTGTTGTATTTATATTGTATTTTATGCTTCGGGCATTGACTTCTAAGGCCCTAACTATTCGATCTGGTGCAGCAGCGCCCTAGCGTGAAGCCTAGGGTGCTCGGAACGTAGAAATGACCATTACTTTCACACTGGTTGCAATTACTCGTTTTATACGATGGAAAAACTGTTGCATTTATATTGTATTTTATTCTTCTGGCGATCACTTCTTAGGCCCGAACTATTCGATCTGGTGGAACAACGCCCTAGGGTGAAGCCTAGGTTGCCCGGAATGTAGAAATGACCATAACTTTCATACTGGTTGCAATTATTCGTTTTATATGATGGAAGAACTGTTGTATTTATATTGTATTTTATTCTTCTGGCGATCACTTCTTAGGCTCGAACTATTCGATCTGGTGGAACAACCCCCTAGGGTGAAGCCTAGGTTGCCCGGAACGTTGAAATGACCATAACTTTTACACTGGTAGCAATTATTCGTTTTATACAATGGAAAATCTGTTCTATTTATTTTGTATTTTATGCTTCGGGCGTTGACTTCTAAGGCCCTAACTGTTTGATCTGGTGGAGCAACGCCCTAGAGTGAAGCCTAGGTTGCCCGGTACGTAGAAATGACCATCACTTTCAAACTGGCTGCAATTATTCGTTTTATACAATGGAAAAACTGTTCTATTTATTTTGCATTTTATGCTTCGGGCGTTGACTTCTAAGGCCCTAACTGTCTGATCTGGTGGAGCACGCCCTAGAGTGAAACCTAGGTTGCCCGGAACGTAGCAATGACCACAACTTTCACACAGGTTGGTATTATTCGTTTTATACGATGGAAAAACTGTTATATTTATATTGTATTTTATTCTTCTGGCGTTCACTTCTTAGGCCCGAACTATTCGATCTGGTGGAACAACGCCCTAGGGTGAAGCCTAGGTTGCCCGGAACGTTGAAATGACCATAACTTTTACACTGGTAGCAATTATTCGTTTTATACAATGGAAAATCTGTTCTATTTATTTTGTATTTTATGCTTCGGGCGTTGACTTCTAAGGCCCTAACTTTTTGATCTGGTGGAGCAACGACCTAGAGTGAAGCCTAGGTTGCCCGGTACGTAGAAATGACCATCACTTTCAAACTGGTTGCAATTATTCGTTTTATACAATGGAAAAACTGTTCTATTTATTTTGAATTTTATGCTTCGGGCGTTGACTTCTAAGGCCCTAACTGTCTGATCTGGTGGAGCACGCCCTAGAGTGAAACCTAGGTTGCCCGGAACGTAGCAATGACCACAACTTTCACACAGGTTGGTATTATTCGTTTTATACGATGGAAAAACTGTTATATTTATATTGTATTTTATTCTTCTGGCGTTCACTTCTTAGGCCCGAACTATTCGATCTGGTGGAACAACGCCCTAGGGTGAAGCCTAGGTTGCCCGGAACGTAGAATTGACCATAACGTTTAAACTGGTAGCAATTATTCGTTTTATACAATGGAAAAACAGTTCTATTTATTTTGTATTTTATGCTTCGGGCGTTGACTTCTAAGGCCCTAACTGTTTGATCTGGTGGCGCAACGCCCTAGAGTGTAGGCTAGGTTGCCCGGTACGTAGAAATGACCATCACTTTCAAACTGGTTGCAATTATTCTTTTATACGATGGAAAAGCTGTTGTATTTATATCGTATTTTATGCTTCTGGCGTTGACTTCTTAGGCCCTAACTATTCCATCAGGCGGAACAACGCCCTAGCGTGAAGCCTAGGTTGCCCAGCAAGTAGAAATGGCCATAACTTTCACACTGGCAGCAATTATTCGTTTTATACGATGAAAAAACTGTTCTATTTATCTTGTATTTTATGCTTCGGGCGTTGACTGCTAAAGCCCTAACTATTCGATCTGGTGGAGCAACGCCCTCGAGTGAAGCGTAGGTTGCCCGGTACGTAGAAATGACCATCACTTTCAAAGTGGTTGCAATTATTCCTGTTATATGATGGAAAAACTGTTGTATTTTTATTGCATTTTATGCTTCGGGCATTGACTTCTAAGGCCCTAACAATTCAGTCTGTTGGAGCAACGCCCTTGGGTGAAGCCTAGGTTGCCCGGCAAGTAGAAATGACCATAACCTTCATACTGGTTGCAATTATTCGTTTTATATGATGGAAAAACTGTTGTATTTATATTGTATTTTATGCTTCGGGCATTGACTTCTAAGGCCCTAACTATTCAATCTGTTGGAGCAACGCCCTAGGATGAAGCCTAGGTTGCCCGGAAAGTAGAAATGACCATAACTTTCACACTGGTAGCAATTATTCGTTTTATACAATGGAAAAACTGTTCTATTTATTCTGTATTTTATGCTTCGGGCGTTGACTTCTAAGGCCCCAACTATTCGATCTGGTGGAGCAACGCCCTCGAGTGAAGCCTAGGTTGCCCGGCAAGTAGAAATGACCATAACCTTCATACTGGTTGCAATCATTCGATTTATATGATGGAAAAACTGTTGTATTTATATTGTATTTTATGCTTCTGGCGTTCACTTCTTAGGCCCTAACTATTCAATCTGGTGGAACAACGGCCTAGGGTGAATCCTAGGTCGCCCGGTACGTAGAAATGACCATAACTTTTACACTGGTAGCAATTATTCGATTTATACAATGGAAAACTGTTCTATTTATTTTGTATTTAATGCTTCGGGCGTTGGCTTCTAAGGCCCTAACTGTTTGACCTGGTGGAGCAACGCCCTATAGTGAAGCCTAGGTTGCCCGGGACGTAGAAATGACCATCACTTTCAAACTGGCTGCAATTTTTCGTTTTATACGATGGAAAAGCTGTTGTATTTTTATTGCATTTTATACTTCGGGCCTTGACTTCTAAGGCCCTAACTATTCAATCTGTTGGAGCAACGCCCTAGGGTGAAGCCTAGGTTGCCCGGAAAGTAGAAATGACCATAACTTTCATACTGGTTGCAATTATTCGTTTTATATGATGGAAAAACTGTTGTATTTATATTGTATTTTATGCTTCTGGCGTTCACTTCTTAGGCCCTAACTATTCGATCTGGTGGAACAACGGCCTAGGGTGAAGCCTAGGTTGCCCGGAACGTAGAAATGACCATAACTTTTACACTGGTAGCAATTATTCGTTTTATACAATGGAAAAACTGTTCTATCTATTTTGCATTTAATGCTTCGGGCGTTGGCTTCTAATGCCCTAACTGTTTGATCTGGTGGAGCAACGCCCTAGGGTGAAGCCTAGGTTGCCCGGAACGTAGAAATGACCATAACTTTCACACTGGCAGCAATTATTCGTTTTATACGATGGAAAAACTGTTCTATTTATTTTGTATTTTATGCTTCGGGCATTGACTTCTAAGTCCCTAACTATTCAATCTGTTGGAGCAACGCCCTAGGGTGAAGCCTAGGTTGCCCGGAAAGTAGAAATGACCATAACTTTCATACTGGTTGCAGTTATTCGTTTTATATGATGGAAAAACTGTTCTATTTATTCTGTATTTTATGCTTCGGGCGTTGACTTCTAAGGCCCTAACTATTCGATCTGGTGGAGCAACGCCCCCGAGTGAAGTCTAGGTTGCCCGGTACGTAGAAATAACCATCACTTTCACACTGGTTGCTATTATTCGTTTTATACGATGGAAAAACTGTTATATTTATATTGTATTTTATGCTTCTGGCGTTGTCTTCTTAGGCCCTAACTATTCGATCTGGTGGAACAACGCCCTAGCGTGAAGCGTAGGTTGCCTGGAACGCAGATATGACCATCACCTTCACACGGGTTGCAATTATTCCTGTTATAGGATGGAAAGACTGTTGTATTTTTATTGTATTTTAGACTTCAGGTGTTGACTTCTAAGGCCGTAGCTGTTCGATGTGGTGGAAGAACGCCATAGAGTGAAGCCTAGGTTGCCCGGAACGCAGAAATGACCATAAGTTTCATAGTGGTTGCAATTATACGTTTTATACGATGGAAAAACTGTTGTATTTATATTGTATTTTATGCTTCTGGCGATCACTTCCTAGGCCCGAACTATTCGATCTGGTGGAACAACGCCCTAGGGTGAAGCCTAGGTTGCCCGGAACGTTGAAATGACCATAACTTTTACACTGGTAGCAATTATTCGTTTTATACAATGGAAAATCTGTTCTATTTATATTGTATTTTATGCGTCTGGCTTTCACTTCTTAGGCCGTAACTATTCGATCTGGTGGAACAACGGCCTAGGGTGAAGCCTAGGTTGCCCGGAACGTAGAAATGACCATAACTTTTACACTGGTAGCAATTATTCGTTTTATACAATGGAAAAACTGTTCTATCTATTTTGCATTTAATGCTTCGGGCGTTGGCTTCTAATGCCCTAACTGTTTGATCTGGTGGAGCAACGCCCTAGGGTGAAGCCTAGGTTGCCCGGAAAGTAGAAATGACCATAACTTTCACACTGGCAGCAATTATTCGTTTTATACGATGGAAAAACTGTTCTATTTATTTTGTATTTTATGCTTCGGGCGTTGACTTCTAAGTCCCTAACTATTCAATCTGTTGGAGCAACGCCCTAGGGTGAAGCCTAGGTTGCCCGGAAAGTAGAAATGACCATAACTTTCATACTGGTTGCAGTTATTCGTTTTATATGATGGAAAAACTGTTCTATTTATTCTGTATTTTATGCTTCGGGCGTTGACTTCTAAGGCCCTAACTATTCGATATGGTGGAGCAACGCCCCCGAGTGAAGTCTAGGTTGCCCGGTACGTAGAAATAACCATCACTTTCACACTGGTTGCTATTATTCGTTTTATACGATGGAAAAACTGTTATATTTATATTGTATTTTATGCTTCGGGCGTTGACTGCTAAAGCCCTAACTATTCGATCTGGTGGAGCAACGCCCTCGAGTGAAGCGTAGGTTGCCCGGTACGTAGAAATGACCATCACTTTCAAAGTGGTTGCAATTATTCCTGTTATATGATGGAAAAACTGTTGTATTTTTATTGCATTTTATGCTTCGGGCATTGACTTCTAAGGCCCTAACAATTCAGTCTGTTGGAGCAACGCCCTTGGGTGAAGCCTAGGTTGCCCGGCAAGTAGAAATGACCATAACCTTCATACTGGTTGCAATTATTCGTTTTATATGATGGAAAAACTGTTGTATTTATATTGTATTTTATGCTTCGGGCATTGACTTCTAAGGCCCTAACTATTCAATCTGTTGGAGCAACGCCCTAGGATGAAGCCTAGGTTGCCCGGAAAGTAGAAATGACCATAACTTTCACACTGGTAGCAATTATTCGTTTTATACAATGGAAAAACTGTTCTATTTATTCTGTATTTTATGCTTCGGGCGTTGACTTCTAAGGCCCCAACTATTCGATCTGGTGGAGCAACGCCCTCGAGTGAAGCCTAGGTTGCCCGGCAAGTAGAAATGACCATAACCTTCATACTGGTTGCAATCATTCGATTTATATGATGGAAAAACTGTTGTATTTATATTGTATTTTATGCTTCTGGCGTTCACTTCTTAGGCCCCAACTATTCAATCTGGTGGAACAACGGCCTAGGGTGAATCCTAGGTCGCCCGGTACGTAGAAATGACCATAACTTTTACACTGGTAGC
The DNA here is from genome assembly GCF_051401765.1 of Calliopsis andreniformis. Taxonomy (NCBI): domain Eukaryota; kingdom Metazoa; phylum Arthropoda; class Insecta; order Hymenoptera; family Andrenidae; genus Calliopsis; species Calliopsis andreniformis. The sequence goes on from NW_027480428.1 coordinate 5,595,504, forward strand.
AATTATTCGTTTTATACAATGGAAAACTGTTCTATTTATTTTGTATTTAATGCTTCGGGCGTTGGCTTCTAAGGCCCTAACTGTTTGACCTGGTGGAGCAACGCCCTATAGTGAAGCCTAGGTTGCCCGGGACGTAGAAATGACCATCACTTTCAAACTGGCTGCAATTATTCGTTTTATACGATGGAAAAGCTGTTGTATTTTTATTGCATTTTATGCTTCGGGCCTTGACTTCTAAGGCCCTAACTATTCAATCTGTTGGAGCAACGCCCTAGGGTGAAGCCTAGGTTGCCCGGAAAGTAGAAATGACCATAACTTTGATACTGGTTGCAATTATTCGTTTTATATGATGGAAAAACTGTTGTTTTTATATTGTATTTTATGCTTCTGGCGTTCACTTCTTAGGCCCTAACTATTCGATCTGGTGGAACAACGGCCTAGGGTGAAGCCTAGGTTGCCCGGAACGTAGAAATGACCATAACTTTTACACTGGTAGCAATTATTCGTTTTATACAATGGAAAAACTGTTCTATCTATTTTGCATTTAATGCTTCGGGCGTTGGCTTCTAATGCCCTAACTGTTTGATCTGGTGGAGCAACGCCCTAGGGTGAAGCCTCGGTTGCCCGGAAAGTAGAAATGACCATAACTTTCACACTGGCAGCAATTATTCGTTTTATACGATGGAAAAACTGTTCTATTTATTTTGTATTTTATGCTTCGGGCGTTGACTTCTAAGTCCCTAACTATTCAATCTGTTGGAGCAACGCCCTAGGGTGAAGCCTAGGTTGCCCGGAAAGTAGAAATGACCATAACTTTCATACTGGTTGCAGTTATTCGTTTTATATGATGGAAAAACTGTTCTATTTATTCTGTATTTTATGCTTCGGGCGTTGACTTCTAAGGCCCTAACTATTCGATATGGTGGAGCAACGCCCCCGAGTGAAGTCTAGGTTGCCCGATACGTAGAAATAACCATCACTTTCACACTGGTTGCTATTATTCGTTTTATACGATGGAAAAACTGTTATATTTATATTGTATTTTATGCTTCTGGCGTTGTCTTCTTAGGCCCTAACTATTCGATCTGGTGGAACAACGCCCTAGCGTGAAGCGTAGGTTGCCTGGAACGCAGATATGACCATCACCTTCACACGGGTTGCAATTATTCCTGTTATAGGATGGAAAGACTGTTGTATTTTTATTGTATTTTAGACTTCAGGTGTTGACTTCTGAGGCCGTAGCTGTTCGATGTGGTGGAAGAACGCCATAGAGTGAAGCCTAGGTTGCCCGGAACGCAGAAATGACCATAAGTTTCATAGTGGTTGCAATTATACATTTAATACGATGGAAAAGCTGTTGTATTTATATCGTATTTTATGCTTCGGGCGTAGACTTCTTAGGCCCTAACATTTCGATCAGGTGCAGCAACGCCCTACAGTGAACCCTAGGTTGCCCGGAACGTAGATATGACCATAACCTTCACACAGGTTGCAATTATTCGTTTTATACGGTGTAAAGGCTGTTGTATTTATTTTGTACTTTATTCTTCTGGTGTTGACTTCTTAGGCCCTAACTATCCGATCTGGTGGAACAACGCCGTAGAGTGAAGCCTAGGTTGCCCGGAACGTAGAAATGACCATTACTTTCACACTGTTTGCAATTAATCCTGTTATACGATGGAAAAACTGTTGTATTTTTATTGCATTTTATGCTTCGGGCATTGACTTCTAAGGCCCAAACTATTCAATCTGTTGGAGCAACGCCCCAGGGTGAAGCCTAGGTTGCCCGAAAAGTGGAAATGACCATAACTTTCGTACTGGTTGCAATTATTCGTTTTATATGATGGAAAAGCTGTTGTATTTATATTGTATTTTATGCTTCTGGCGTTCACTCCTTAGGCCCTAACTATTCGATCTGGTGGAACAACGGCTTAGGGTGAAGCGTAGGTAGCCCGGAACGTAGAAATGGCCATAACTTTTACACTGGTAGCAATTATTCGTTTTATACAATGGAAAAACTCTTCTATTTATCTTGTATTTTATGCTTCGGGCGTTGACTTCTAAGGCCCTAACTGTTTGATCTGGTGGAGCAACGCCCTAGAGTGAAGCCTAGGTTGCCCGGAACGTAGTAATGACCATAACTTTCACACTGGTTGCTATTATTCGTTTTATACGATGGAAAAACTGTTATATTTATATTGTATTTTATTCTTCTGGCGTTCACATCTTAGGCCCGAACTTTTCGATCTGGTGGAACAACGCCCTGGGGTGAAGCCTAGGTAGCCCGGAACGTAGAAATGACCATAACATTTACACTGGTAGCCATTATTCGTTTTATACAATGGAAACACTCTTCTATTTATCTTGTATTTTATGCTTCGGGCGTTGACTTCTAAGGCCCTAACTGTTTGATCTGGTGGAGCAACGCCCTAGAGTGAAGCCTAGGTTGCCCGGTACGTAGAAATGACTATCACTTTCAAACTGGTTGCAATTATTCGTTTTATACGATGGAAAAGCACTTGTATTTATATCGTATTTTATGTCTCTGGCGTTGACTTCTAAGGCCGTATCTATTAGATGTGGTGGAGCAACGCCCTAGAGTGACGCCTAGGGTACTCGGAACGTAGAAATGACCATTACTTTCACACTGGTTGCAATTATTCGTTTTATACGATGGAAAAGATGTTGTATTTATATTGTATTTTATGCTTCTGGCGTTGACTTCTAAGGCCCTAGCTATTCGATCTGGTGGAGCAACGCCCTCGAGTGAAGCCTAGGTTGCCCGGTACGTAGAAATGACCATCACTTTCAAACTGGTTGCAATTATTCTTTTATACGATGGAAAAGCTGTTGTATTTATATCGTATTTTATGCTTCTGGCGTTGACTTCTTAGGCCCTAACTATTCCATCAGGCGGAACAACGCCCTAGCGTGAAGCCTAGGTTGCCCAGCAAGTAGAAATGACCATAACTTTCACACTGGCAGCAATTATACGTTTTATACGATGAAAAAACTGTTCTATTTATCTTGTATTTTATGCTTCGGGCGTTGACTGCTAAAGCCCTAACTATTCGATCTGGTGGAGCAACGCCCTCGAGTGAAGCGTAGGTTGCCCGGTACGTAGAAATGACCATCACTTTCAAAGTGGTTGCAATTATTCCTGTTATATGATGGAAAAACTGTTGTATTTTTATTGCATTTTATGCTTCGGGCATTGACTTCTAAGGCCCTAACAATTCAGTCTGTTGGAGCAACGCCCTTGGGTGAAGCCTAGGTTGCCCGGCAAGTAGAAATGACCATAACCTTCATACTGGTTGCAATTATTCGTTTTATATGATGGAAAAACTGTTGTATTTATATTGTATTTTATGCTTCGGGCATTGACTTCTAAGGCCCTAACTATTTCATCTGTTGGAGCAACGCCCTAGGATGAAGCCTAGGTTGCCCGGAAAGTAGAAATGACCATAACTTTCACACTGGTAGCAATTATTCGTTTTATACAATGGAAAAACTGTTCTATTTATTCTGTATTTTATGCTTCGGGCGTTGACTTCTAAGGCCCCAACTATTCGATCTGGTGGAGCAACGCCCTCGAGTGAAGCCTAGGTTGCCCGGCAAGTAGAAATGACCATAACCTTCATACTGGTTGCAATCATTCGATTTATATGATGGAAAAACTGTTGTATTTATATTGTATTTTATGCTTCTGGCGTTCACTTCTTAGGCCCTAACTATTCAATCTGGTGGAACAACGGCCTAGGGTGAATCCTAGGTCGCCCGGTACGTAGAAATGACCATAACTTTTACACTGGTAGCAATTATTCGTTTTATACAATGGAAAACTGTTCTATTTATTTTGTATTTAATGCTTCGGGCGTTGGCTTCTAAGGCCCTAACTGTTTGACCTGGTGGAGCAACGCCCTATAGTGAAGCCTAGGTTGCCCGGGACGTAGAAATGACCATCACTTTCAAACTGGCTGCAATTATTCGTTTTATACGATGGAAAAGCTGTTGTATTTATATCGTATTTTATGCCTCTGGCGTTGACTTCTTGGGCCCTAGCTATTCCATCAGGTGGAACAACGCCCAAGGGTGAAGCCTAGGTTGCCCGGAAAGTAGAAATGACCATAACTTCCACACTGGTTGCTATTATTCGTTTTATACGATGGAAAAACTGTTGTATTTATATTGTATTTTAAGCTTCTGGCGTTCACTTCTTAGGCCCTAACTATTCGATCTGGTGGAGCAACGCCCTAAAGCGAAGCCTAGGTTGCCCGGAACGTAGAAATGACCATCACTTTCAAACTGGTTGCAATTAATCCTGTTATACGATGGAAAAACTGTTGTATTTTTATTGCATTTTATGCTTCGGGCCTTGACTTCTAAGGCCCTAACTATGCAATCTGTTGGAGCAACGCCCTAGGGTGAAGCCTAGGTTGCCCGGAAAGTAGAAATGACCATAACTTTCATACTGGTTGCAATTATTCGTTTTATATGATGGAAAAACTGTTGTATTTATATTGTATTTTATGCTTCTGGAGTTCACTTCTTAGGCCCTAACTATTCGATCTGGTGGAACAACGGCCTAGGGTGAAGCCTAGGTTGCCCGGAACGTAGAAATGACCATAACTTTTACACTGGTAGCAATTATTCGTTTTATACAATGGAAAAACTGTTCTATCTATTTTGCATTTAATGCTTCGGGCGTTGGCTTCTAATGCCCTAACTGTTTGAACTGGTGGAGCAACGCCCTAGTGTGAAGCCTAGGTTGCCCGGAAAGTAGAAATGACCATAACTTTCACACTGGCAGCAATTATTCGTTTTATACGATGGAAAAACTGTTCTATTTATTTTGTATTTTATGCTTCGGGCGTTGACTTCTAAGTCCCTAACTGTCTGATCTGGTGGAGCAACGCCCTAGAGTGAAACCTAGGTTGCCCGGAACGTAGAAATGACCATAACCTTCACACAGGTTGCAATTATTCGTTTTATACGGTGTAAAGGCTGTTGTATTTATTTTGTATTTTATTCGTCTGGTGTTGACTTCTAAGGCCCTAACTAGTCGATCTGGTGGAGCAACGACATCGAGTGAAGCCTAGGTTGCCCGGTACGTAGAACTGACCATCACTTTCAAATTGGTTGCAATTATTCCTGTTATATGGTGGAAAAACTGTTGTATTTATATCGTATTTTATGCTTCTGGTGTTGACATCTAAGGACCTAACTATTCGATCTGGTGCAGCAGCGCCCTAGCGTGAAGCCTAGGTTGCTCGGAATGTAGAAATGACCATTACTTTCACACTGGTTGCAATCATTCGTTCTATACGATGGAAAAGCTGTTGTATTTATACTGTATTTTATGCCTCTGGCGTTGACTTCTAAGGCCGTAGCTATTAGATGTGGTGGAGCAACGCCCTAGAGTGACGCCTAGGGTGCTCGGAACGTAGAAATGACCATTACTTTCACACTGGTTGCAATTATTCGTTTTATAAGATGGTAAAACTGTTGCATTTATATTGTATTTTATGCTTCTGCCGTTCACTTCTTAGGCCCTAAATATTCGATCTGGTGGAGCAACGCCCTGGGGTGAAACCTAGGTTGCCCGGAACGTAGAATTGGCCATCACTTTCAAACTGGTTGCAATTATTCCTGTTATATGATGGAAAAACTGTTGTATTTTTATTGCATTTTATGCTTCGGGCATGACTTCTAAGGCCCTAACTATTCGATCTGGTGGAACAACGGGCTAGGGTGAAGCCTAGGTTGCCCGGACCGTAGAAATGACCATAACTTTTACACTGGTAGCAATTATTCGTTTTATACAATGGAAAAACTGTTGCATTTATATTGTATTTTATGCTTCTGCCGTTCACTTCTTAGGCCCTAAATATTCGATCTGGTGGAGCAACGCCCTGGGGTGAAACCTAGGTTGCCCGGAACGTAGAATTGGCCATCACTTTCAAACTGGTTGCAATTATTCCTGTTATATGATGGAAAAACTGTTGTATTTTTATTGCATTTTATGCTTCGGGCATGACTTCTAAGGCCCTAACTATTCGATCTGGTGGAACAACGGGCTAGGGTGAAGCCTAGGTTGCCCGGACCGTAGAAATGACCATAACTTTTACACTGGTAGCAATTATTCGTTTTATACAATGGAAAAACTGTTCTATTTATTTTGTATTTAATGCTTCGGGCGTTGGCTTCTAATGCCCTAACTGTTTGATCTGGTGGTGCAACGCCCTAGGGTGAAGCCTAGGTTGCCCGGAAAGTAGAAATGACCATAACTTTCACACTGGCAGCAATTATTCGTTTTATACGATGGAAATGTGTTCTATTTATTCTGTATTTTATGCTTCGGGCGTTGACTTCTAAGGCCCTAACTATTCGATCTGGTGGAGCAACGCCCTCGAGTGAAGCCTAGGTTGCCCGGTACGTAGAAATGACCATCACTTTCAAATTGGTTGCAATTATTCCTGTTATATGATGGAAAAACTGTTGTATTTTTATTGCATTTTATGCTTCGGGCATGACTTCTAAGGCCCTAACTATTCAATCTGTTGGAGCAACGCCCTAGGGTGAAGCCTAGGTTTCCCGGAAAGTAGAAATGACCATAACTTTCATACTGGATGCAGTTATTCGTTTTATACGATGGAAAAGATGTTGTATTTATATTGTATTTTATGCTTCTGGCGTTGACTTCTAAGGCCCTAGCTATTCGATCTAGTGGAGCAACGTCCTAGAGTAAAGCCTAGGTTGCCCGGAAAGGAGAAATGACCATCACTTTCAAACTGGTTGCAATTATTCCTGTTATATGATGGAAACACTGTTGCATTTTTTTTGTATTTTATGCTTCGGGCGTTGACTTCTAAGGCCCTAACTGTTTGATCTGGTGGAGCAACGCCCTAGAGTGAAGCCTAGCTTGCCCGGAACGTAGAAATGACCATAACTTTAACACTGGTTTCTATTATTCGTTTTATACGATGGAAAAACTGTTATATTTATATAGTATTTTATGCTTCTGGCGTTCACTTCTTAGGCCCTAACTATTCGATCTGGTGGAACAACACCGTAGAGTGAAGCCTAGGTTGCCCGGAACGTAGAAATAACCATTACTTTCACACTGTTTGCAATTACTCCTTTTATACAATGGAAAAGCTGTTGTATTTATATCGTATTTTATGCTTCTGGCGTTGACATCTAAGGACCTAACTATTCGATCTGGTGCAGCAGCGCCCTAGCGTGAAGCCTAGGTTGCTCGGAATGTAGAAATGATCATTACTTTCACACTGGTTGCAATCATTCGTTTTATACGATGGAAAAGCTGTTGTATTTATACTGTATTTTATGCCTCTGGCGTTGACTTCTAAGGCCGTAGCTATTAGATGTTGTGGAGCAACGCCCTAGAGTGACGCCTAGGGTGCTCGGAACGTAGAAATGACCATTACTTTCACACTGGTTGCAATTATTCGTTTTATACGATGGAAAAACTGTTGCATTTATATTGTATTTTATGCTTCTGGCGTTCACTTCTTAGGCCCTAACTATTCGATCTGGTGGAGCAACGCCCTAGAGTGAAGCCTAGGTTGCCCGGAAAGTAGAAATGACCATAACTTTCATACTGGTTGCAATTATTCGTTTTATATGATGGAAAAACTGTTGTATTTATATTGTATTTTATGCTTCTGGCGTTCACTTCTTAGGCCCTAACTATTCGATCTGGTGGAACAACGGCGTGGGGTGAAGCCTAGGTTGCCCGGAACGTAGAAATGACCATAACTTTTACACTGGTAGCAATTATTCGTTTTATACAATGGAAAAACTGTTCTATTTATTTTGTATTTTATGCTTCGGGCGTTGACTTCTAAGGCCCTAACTGTTTGATCTGGTGGAGCAACGCCCTAGAGTGAAGGCTAGGTTGCCCGGTACGTCGAAATGACCATCACTTTCAAACTGGTTGCAATTATTCGTTTTATACGATGGAAAAGCTGCTGTATTTATATCGTATTTTATGCTTCTGGCGTTGACTTCTTAGGCCCTAACTATTCCATCAGGCGGAACAACGCCCTAGCGTGAAGCCTAGGTTGCCCGGCAAATAGAACTGACCATAATTTTCACACCGGCAGCAATTATTCGTTTTATACGATGGAAAAACTGTTCTATTTATCTTGTATTTTATGCTTCGGGCTTTGACTTCTAAAGCCCTAACTATTCGATCTGGTGGAGCAACGCCCTCGAGTGACGCGTACGTTGCCCGGTAAGTAGAAATGACCATAACCTTCATACTGGTTGCAATTATTCGTTTTTTATGATGGAAAAACTGTTGTATTTATATTGTATTTTATGCTTCGGGCATTGACTTCTAAGGCCCTAACTATTCAATCTGTTGGAGCAACGCCCTAGGATGAAGCCTAGGTTGCCCGGAAAGTAGAAATGACCATAACTTTCACACTGGCAGCAATTATTCGTTTTATACAATGGAAAAACTGTTCTATTTATTCTGTATTTTATGGTTCGGGCGTTGACTTCTAAGGCCCTAACTGTTTGATCTGGTGGAGCAACGCCCTAGGGTGAAGCCTAGCTTGCCCGGAACGTAGAAATAACCATTACTTTCACACTGTTTGCAATTACTCCTTTTATACAATGGAAAAACTGTTCTATTTATTCTGTATTTTATGGTTCGGGCGTTGACTTCTAAGGCCCTAACTGTTTGATCTGGTGGAGCAACGCCCTAGGGTGAAGCCTAGCTTGCCCGGAACGTAGAAATAACCATTACTTTCACACTGTTTGCAATTACTCCTTTTATACAATGGAAAAGCTGTTGTATTTATATCGTATTTTATGCTTCTGGCGTTGACATTTAAGGACCTAACTATTCGATCTGGTGCAACAGCGCCCTAGCGTGAAGCCTAGGTTGCTCGGAATGTAGAAATGACCATTACCTTCACACTGGTTGCAATCATTCGTTTTATACGATGGAAAAGCTGTTGTACTTATACTGTATTTTATGCCTCTGGCGTTGACTTCTAAGGCCGTAGCTATTAGATGTGGTGGAGCAACGCCCTAGAGTGACCCCTAGGGTGCTCGGAACGTAGAAATGACCATTACTTTCACACTGGTTGCAATTATTCGTTTTATACGATGGAAAAACTGTTGCATTTATATTGTATTTTATGCTTCTGGCGTTCACTTCTTAGGCCCTAACTATTCGATCTGGTGGAGCAACGCCCTAGAGTGAAGCCTAGGTTGCCCGGAACGTAGAAATGACCGTCACTTTCAAACTGGTTGCAATTAATCCTGTTATACGATGGAAAAACTGTTGTATTTTTATTGCATTTTATGCTTCGGGCATTGACTTCTAAGGCCCTAACTATTCAATCTGGTGGAGCAACGCCCTAGGGTGAAGCCTAGGTTGCCCGGAAAGTAGAAATGACCATAACTTTCATACTGGTTGCAATTATTCGTTTTATATGATCGAAAAACTGTTGTATTTATATTGTATTTTATGCTTCTGGCGTTCACTTCTTAGGCCCTAACTATTCGATCTGGTAGAACAACGGCCTAGGGTGAAGCCTAGGTTGCCCGGAACGTAGAAATGACCATAACTTTTACACTGGTAGCAATTATTCGTTTTATAGAATGGAAAAACTGTTCTACTTATTTTGTATTTAATGCTTCGGGCGTTGGCTTCTAGGGCCCTAACAGTTTGATCTGGTGGAGCGACGCCCTAGAGTGAAACCTAGGTTGCCCGGAACGTAGCAATGACCACAACTTTCGCACTGGTTGCTATTATTCGTTTTATACGATGGAAAAACTGTTATATTTATATTGTATTTTATTCTTCTGCCGTTCACTTCTTAGGCCCGAACTATTCAATCTGCTGGAACAACGCCCTAGGGTGAAGCCTAGGTTGCCCGGAACGTAGAATTGACCATAACTTTCATACTGGTTGCAATTATTCGTTTTATATGATGGAAAAACTGTTGTATTTATATTGTATTTTATGCTTCTGGAGTTCACTTCTTAGGCCCTAACTATTCGATCTGGTGGAACAACGGCCTAGGGTGAAGCCTAGGTTGCCCGGAACGTAGAAATGACCATAACTTTTACACTGGTAGCAATTATTCGTTTTATACAATGGAAAAACTGTTCTATCTATTTTGCATTTAATGCTTCGGGCGTTGGCTTCTAATGCCCTAACTGTTTGAACTGGTGGAGCAACGCCCTAGTGTGAAGCCTAGGTTGCCCGGAAAGTAGAAATGACCATAACTTTCACACTGGCAGCAATTATTCGTTTTATACGATGGAAAAACTGTTCTATTTATTTTGTATTTTATGCTTCGGGCGTTGACTTCTAAGTCCCTAACTGTCTGATCTGGTGGAGCAACGCCCTAGAGTGAAACCTAGGTTGCCCGGAACGTAGAAATGACCATAACCTTCACACAGGTTGCAATTATTCGTTTTATACGGTGTAAAGGCTGTTGTATTTATTTTGTATTTTATTCGTCTGGTGTTGACTTCTAAGGCCCTAACTAGTCGATCTGGTGGAGCAACGACATCGAGTGAAGCCTAGGTTGCCCGGTACGTAGAACTGACCATCACTTTCAAATTGGTTGCAATTATTCCTGTTATATGGTGGAAAAACTGTTGTATTTATATCGTATTTTATGCTTCTGGTGTTGACATCTAAGGACCTAACTATTCGATCTGGTGCAGCAGCGCCCTAGCGTGAAGCCTAGGTTGCTCGGAATGTAGAAATGACCATTACTTTCACACTGGTTGCAATCATTCGTTCTATACGATGGAAAAGCTGTTGTATTTATACTGTATTTTATGCCTCTGGCGTTGACTTCTAAGGCCGTAGCTATTAGATGTGGTGGAGCAACGCCCTAGAGTGACGCCTAGGGTGCTCGGAACGTAGAAATGACCATTACTTTCACACTGGTTGCAATTATTCGTTTTATAAGATGGTAAAACTGTTGCATTTATATTGTATTTTATGCTTCTGCCGTTCACTTCTTAGGCCCTAAATATTCGATCTGGTGGAGCAACGCCCTGGGGTGAAACCTAGGTTGCCCGGAACGTAGAATTGGCCATCACTTTCAAACTGGTTGCAATTATTCCTGTTATATGATGGAAAAACTGTTGTATTTTTATTGCATTTTATGCTTCGGGCATGACTTCTAAGGCCCTAACTATTCGATCTGGTGGAACAACGGGCTAGGGTGAAGCCTAGGTTGCCCGGACCGTAGAAATGACCATAACTTTTACACTGGTAGCAATTATTCGTTTTATACAATGGAAAAACTGTTGCATTTATATTGTATTTTATGCTTCTGCCGTTCACTTCTTAGGCCCTAAATATTCGATCTGGTGGAGCAACGCCCTGGGGTGAAACCTAGGTTGCCCGGAACGTAGAATTGGCCATCACTTTCAAACTGGTTGCAATTATTCCTGTTATATGATGGAAAAACTGTTGTATTTTTATTGCATTTTATGCTTCGGGCATGACTTCTAAGGCCCTAACTATTCGATCTGGTGGAACAACGGGCTAGGGTGAAGCCTAGGTTGCCCGGACCGTAGAAATGACCATAACTTTTACACTGGTAGCAATTATTCGTTTTATACAATGGAAAAACTGTTCTATTTATTTTGTATTTAATGCTTCGGGCGTTGGCTTCTAATGCCCTAACTGTTTGATCTGGTGGTGCAACGCCCTAGGGTGAAGCCTAGGTTGCCCGGAAAGTAGAAATGACCATAACTTTCACACTGGCAGCAATTATTCGTTTTATACGATGGAAATGTGTTCTATTTATTCTGTATTTTATGCTTCGGGCGTTGACTTCTAAGGCCCTAACTATTCGATCTGGTGGAGCAACGCCCTCGAGTGAAGCCTAGGTTGCCCGGTACGTAGAAATGACCATCACTTTCAAATTGGTTGCAATTATTCCTGTTATATGATGGAAAAACTGTTGTATTTTTATTGCATTTTATGCTTCGGGCATGACTTCTAAGGCCCTAACTATTCAATCTGTTGGAGCAACGCCCTAGGGTGAAGCCTAGGTTTCCCGGAAAGTAGAAATGACCATAACTTTCATACTGGATGCAGTTATTCGTTTTATACGATGGAAAAGATGTTGTATTTATATTGTATTTTATGCTTCTGGCGTTGACTTCTAAGGCCCTAGCTATTCGATCTAGTGGAGCAACGTCCTAGAGTAAAGCCTAGGTTGCCCGGAAAGGAGAAATGACCATCACTTTCAAACTGGTTGCAATTATTCCTGTTATATGATGGAAACACTGTTGCATTTTTTTTGTATTTTATGCTTCGGGCGTTGACTTCTAAGGCCCTAACTGTTTGATCTGGTGGAGCAACGCCCTAGAGTGAAGCCTAGCTTGCCCGGAACGTAGAAATGACCATAACTTTAACACTGGTTTCTATTATTCGTTTTATACGATGGAAAAACTGTTATATTTATATAGTATTTTATGCTTCTGGCGTTCACTTCTTAGGCCCTAACTATTCGATCTGGTGGAACAACACCGTAGAGTGAAGCCTAGGTTGCCCGGAACGTAGAAATAACCATTACTTTCACACTGTTTGCAATTACTCCTTTTATACAATGGAAAAGCTGTTGTATTTATATCGTATTTTATGCTTCTGGCGTTGACATCTAAGGACCTAACTATTCGATCTGGTGCAGCAGCGCCCTAGCGTGAAGCCTAGGTTGCTCGGAATGTAGAAATGATCATTACTTTCACACTGGTTGCAATCATTCGTTTTATACGATGGAAAAGCTGTTGTATTTATACTGTATTTTATGCCTCTGGCGTTGACTTCTAAGGCCGTAGCTATTAGATGTTGTGGAGCAACGCCCTAGAGTGACGCCTAGGGTGCTCGGAACGTAGAAATGACCATTACTTTCACACTGGTTGCAATTATTCGTTTTATACGATGGAAAAACTGTTGCATTTATATTGTATTTTATGCTTCTGGCGTTCACTTCTTAGGCCCTAACTATTCGATCTGGTGGAGCAACGCCCTAGAGTGAAGCCTAGGTTGCCCGGAAAGTAGAAATGACCATAACTTTCATACTGGTTGCAATTATTCGTTTTATATGATGGAAAAACTGTTGTATTTATATTGTATTTTATGCTTCTGGCGTTCACTTCTTAGGCCCTAACTATTCGATCTGGTGGAACAACGGCGTGGGGTGAAGCCTAGGTTGCCCGGAACGTAGAAATGACCATAACTTTTACACTGGTAGCAATTATTCGTTTTATACAATGGAAAAACTGTTCTATTTATTTTGTATTTTATGCTTCGGGCGTTGACTTCTAAGGCCCTAACTGTTTGATCTGGTGGAGCAACGCCCTAGAGTGAAGGCTAGGTTGCCCGGTACGTCGAAATGACCATCACTTTCAAACTGGTTGCAATTATTCGTTTTATACGATGGAAAAGCTGCTGTATTTATATCGTATTTTATGCTTCTGGCGTTGACTTCTTAGGCCCTAACTATTCCATCAGGCGGAACAACGCCCTAGCGTGAAGCCTAGGTTGCCCGGCAAATAGAACTGACCATAATTTTCACACCGGCAGCAATTATTCGTTTTATACGATGGAAAAACTGTTCTATTTATCTTGTATTTTATGCTTCGGGCTTTGACTTCTAAAGCCCTAACTATTCGATCTGGTGGAGCAACGCCCTCGAGTGACGCGTACGTTGCCCGGTAAGTAGAAATGACCATAACCTTCATACTGGTTGCAATTATTCGTTTTTTATGATGGAAAAACTGTTGTATTTATATTGTATTTTATGCTTCGGGCATTGACTTCTAAGGCCCTAACTATTCAATCTGTTGGAGCAACGCCCTAGGATGAAGCCTAGGTTGCCCGGAAAGTAGAAATGACCATAACTTTCACACTGGCAGCAATTATTCGTTTTATACAATGGAAAAACTGTTCTATTTATTCTGTATTTTATGGTTCGGGCGTTGACTTCTAAGGCCCTAACTGTTTGATCTGGTGGAGCAACGCCCTAGGGTGAAGCCTAGCTTGCCCGGAACGTAGAAATAACCATTACTTTCACACTGTTTGCAATTACTCCTTTTATACAATGGAAAAACTGTTCTATTTATTCTGTATTTTATGGTTCGGGCGTTGACTTCTAAGGCCCTAACTGTTTGATCTGGTGGAGCAACGCCCTAGGGTGAAGCCTAGCTTGCCCGGAACGTAGAAATAACCATTACTTTCACACTGTTTGCAATTACTCCTTTTATACAATGGAAAAGCTGTTGTATTTATATCGTATTTTATGCTTCTGGCGTTGACATTTAAGGACCTAACTATTCGATCTGGTGCAACAGCGCCCTAGCGTGAAGCCTAGGTTGCTCGGAATGTAGAAATGACCATTACCTTCACACTGGTTGCAATCATTCGTTTTATACGATGGAAAAGCTGTTGTACTTATACTGTATTTTATGCCTCTGGCGTTGACTTCTAAGGCCGTAGCTATTAGATGTGGTGGAGCAACGCCCTAGAGTGACCCCTAGGGTGCTCGGAACGTAGAAATGACCATTACTTTCACACTGGTTGCAATTATTCGTTTTATACGATGGAAAAACTGTTGCATTTATATTGTATTTTATGCTTCTGGCGTTCACTTCTTAGGCCCTAACTATTCGATCTGGTGGAGCAACGCCCTAGAGTGAAGCCTAGGTTGCCCGGAACGTAGAAATGACCGTCACTTTCAAACTGGTTGCAATTAATCCTGTTATACGATGGAAAAACTGTTGTATTTTTATTGCATTTTATGCTTCGGGCATTGACTTCTAAGGCCCTAACTATTCAATCTGGTGGAGCAACGCCCTAGGGTGAAGCCTAGGTTGCCCGGAAAGTAGAAATGACCATAACTTTCATACTGGTTGCAATTATTCGTTTTATATGATCGAAAAACTGTTGTATTTATATTGTATTTTATGCTTCTGGCGTTCACTTCTTAGGCCCTAACTATTCGATCTGGTAGAACAACGGCCTAGGGTGAAGCCTAGGTTGCCCGGAACGTAGAAATGACCATAACTTTTACACTGGTAGCAATTATTCGTTTTATAGAATGGAAAAACTGTTCTACTTATTTTGTATTTAATGCTTCGGGCGTTGGCTTCTAGGGCCCTAACAGTTTGATCTGGTGGAGCGACGCCCTAGAGTGAAACCTAGGTTGCCCGGAACGTAGCAATGACCACAACTTTCGCACTGGTTGCTATTATTCGTTTTATACGATGGAAAAACTGTTATATTTATATTGTATTTTATTCTTCTGCCGTTCACTTCTTAGGCCCGAACTATTCAATCTGCTGGAACAACGCCCTAGGGTGAAGCCTAGGTTGCCCGGAACGTAGAATTGACCATAACGTTTACACTGGTAGCAATTATTCGTTTTATACAATGGAAAAACTGTTCTATTTATTTTGTATTTTATGCCTCGGGCGTTGACTTCTAAGGCCCTAACTATTCGATCTGGTGCAGCAGCGCCCTAGCGTGAAGCCTAGGTTGCCCGGCATGTAGAAATGACCATAACTTTCACACTGGCAGCAATTATTCGTTTTATACGATGGAAAAACTGTTCTATTTATCTTGTATTTTATGCTTCGGGCAGTGACTTCTAAAGCCCTAACTATTCGATCTGGTGGAGCAACGCCCTCGAGTGAAGCCTAGGTTGCCCGGTACGTATAAATGACCATCACTTTCAAATTGGTTGCAATTATTCCTGTTATATGATGGAAAAACTGTTGTATTTTTATTGCATTTTATGCTTCGGGCATTGACTTCTAAGGCCCTAACTATACAATCTGTTGGAGCAGCGCCCTAGGGTGAAGCCTAGGTTGCCCGGCAAGTAGAAATGACCATAACCTTCATACTGGTTGCAATTATTCGTTATATATGATGGAAGAACTGTTGTATTTATATTGTAGTTTATGCTTCGTGCATTGACTTCTAAGGCCCTAACTACTCAATCTGTTGGAGCAACGCCCTAGAGTGGAGCCTAGCTTGCCAGGTACGTAGAAATGACCATTACTTTGACACTGTTTGCAAATATACATTATATACGATGGAAAAGCTGTTGTATTTATATCGTATTTTATGCTTCTGGCGTTGACTTCTTCCAAACCCTAACTATTCCGTCTGGTGGAATAACGCCCTGGGGTAAAGCCCAGGTTGCGCGGAACGTAGAAATGACCATAACTTTCACACTGGTAGCAATTATTCGTTTTATACAATGGAAAAACTGTTCTATTTATTTTGTATTTAATGCTTCGGGCGTTGGCTTCTAAGGCCCTAACTGTTTGAACTGGTGGAGCAACGCCCTATAGTGAAGCCTAGGTTGCCCGGTACGTAGAAATGACCATCACTTTCAAACTGGTTGCAATTATTCGTTTTATACGATGGAAAAGCTGTTGTGTTTATATCGTATTTTATGCTTCTGGCGTTGACTTCTTGGGCCCTAACTATTCCATCAGGTGGAACAACGCCCTAGGGTGAAGCCTAGGTTGCCCGGAAAGTAGAAATGACCATAACTTTCACTCTGGTAGCAATTATTCGTTTTATACGATGGAAAAGCTGTTGTATTTATATCGTATTTTATGCTTCTGGCGTTGACTTCTAAGGACGTATCTATTCGATCTGGTGGAGCAACGCCCTAGAGTGACGCCTAGGGTGCTCGGAACGTAGAAATGACCATTACTTTCATACTGGTTCCAATTATTCGTTTTATATGATGGAAAACTGTTGTATTTATATTGTATTTTATGCTTCTGGCGTTCACTTCTTAGGCCCTAACTATTCGACCTGGTGGAACAACGGCCTAGGGTGAAGCCTAGGTTGCCCGGAACGTAGAAATGACCATAACTTTTACACTGGTTGCAATTATTCATTTCATACGATGGAAAAACTGTTGTACTTATATCGTATTTTATGCTTCTGGCGTTGACTTCTTAGGCCCTAACTATTCGATCTGGTGGAACAACGCCCTAGCGTGAAGCCTAGGTTGCCCGGTACGTAGAAATGACCATCACTTTCAAACTGGTTGCAATTATTCCTGTTATAGGATGGAAAGACTGTTGTATTTTTGTTGTATTTTAGACTTCAGGTGTTGACATCTGAGGCCGTAGCTATTCGATGTGGTGGAAGAACGCCGTAGAGTGAAGCCTAGGTTGCCCGGAACGTAGAAATGACCATAAGTTTCATTGTGGTTGCAATTATTCGTTTTAAACGATGGAAAAACTGTTGTATTTATATTGTATTTTATGCTTCTGGCGTTCACTTCTTAGGCCCTACCTATTCGATCTGGTGGAACAACGCCCTAGAGTGAAGCCTAGGTCGCTCGAAATGTGCAAATGACCATAACTTTCACACTGGTTGCAATTATTCATTTCATACGATGGAAAAACTGTTGTACTTATATTGTATTTTATTCTTAAGGCGTTGAATTCTAAGTCCCTAGCTATTCGATCTGGTGGAGCAACGCCCTAGCGTGAAACCTAGGTTACCCAGAACGTAGAAATGACCAGTACTTTCATACTGTTTGCAGTTATTCCTGTTATACCATGGGAAAACTTTTGCATCTTTATTGTATTTTATGCTTCTTTCGTTGACTTCTAAGGACCTAGCTATTCGGTTTGGTGGAGCAACGCCCTAGAGTGGAGCCTAGCTTGCCCGGAAAGTAGAAATGACCATAACTTTCACACTGGTAGCAATTATTCGTTTTATACGATGGAAAAACTGTTCTATTTATTCTGTATTTTATGCTTCGGGCGTTGACTTCTAAGGCCCTAACTATCCGATCTGGTGGAGCAACGCCCTAGAGTGAAGCCTAGGTTGCCCGGAACGTGGAATTGGCCATCACATTCAAACTGGTTGCAATTATTCCTGTTATATGATGGAAACACGGTTGTATTTTTATTGCATTTTATGCTTCGGGCGTTGACTTCTAAGGCCCTAACTATTCAATCTGTTGGAGCATCGCCCTAGGGTGAAGTGTAGGTTGCTCGGAAAGTAGAAATGACCGTAAGTTTCATACTGGTTGCAATTATTCGCTTTATACGATGGAAAATGTGTTGTATTTATATTGTATTTTATGCTTCTGGCGTTGACTTCTAAGGCCCTAGCTATTCGATCTAGTGGAGCAACGACCTAGTGTGAAGCCTGGGTTGCCCGGAAGGTAGAAATGACCATAACTTTCAAACAGGTTGCAATTAACCGTGTTATACGATGGAAAAACTGTTGTATTTTTATTGCATTTTATGCCTCGGGCATTGACTTCTAAGGCCCTATCTACGCAATCTGTTGGAGCAACGCCCTAGGGTGAAGCCTTGGTTGCCCGACAAGTAGAAATGACCATAACCTTCATACTGGTTGCAATTATTCGTTTTATATGATGGAAAAACTGTTGTATTTATATTGTATTTTATGCTTTGGGCATTGACTTCTAAGGCCCTAACTATTCAATCTGTTGGAGCAACGCCCTAGGGTGAAGCCTAGGTTGCCCGGAAAGTAGAAATGACCATAACTTTCACACTGGTAGCAATTATTCGTTCTATGCAATGGAAAAACTGTTCTATTTATTCTGTATTTTATGCTTCGGGCGTTGACTTCTAAGGCCCTAACTATTCGATCTGGTGCAGCAATGCCCTCGAGTGAAGCCTAGGTTGCCCGGTACGTATAAATGACCATCACTTTCAAATTGGTTGCAATTATTCCTGTTATATGATGGAAAAACTGTTGTATTTTTATTGCATTTTATGCTTCGGGCATTGACTTCTAAGGCCCTAACTATACAATCTGTTGGAGCAGCGCCCTAGGGTGAAGCCTAGGTTGCCCGGAAAGTAGAAATGACCAAAGCTTTCATACTGGTTGCAATTATTCGTTTTATATGATGGAAAAACTGTTGTATTTATATTGTATTTTATGCTTCTGGCGTTCACTTCTTAGGCCCTAACTATTCGATCTGGCGGAACAACGGCCTAGGGTGAAGCCTAGGTCGCCCGGAACGTAGAAATGACCATAACTTTTACACTGGTAGCAATTATTCGTTTTATACAATGGAAAAACTGTTCTATTTATTTTGTATTTAATGCTTCGGGCGTTGGCTTCTAAGGCCCTAACTGTTTGACCTGGTGGAGCAACGCCCTAGGGTGAAGCCTTGGTTGCCCGACAAGTAGAAATGACCATAACCTTCATACTGGTTGCAATTATTCGTTTTATATGATGGAAAAACTGTTGTATTTACATTGTATTTTATGCTTTGGGCATTGACTTCTAAGGCCCTAACTATTCAATCTGTTGGAGCAACGCCCTAGGGTGAAGCCTAGGTTGCCCGGCAAATAGAACTGACCATAATTTTCACACCGGCAGCAATTATTCGTTTTATACGATGGAAAAACTGTTCTATTTATCTTGTATTTTATGCTTCGGGCTTTGACTTCTAAAGCCCTAACTATTCGATCTGGTGGAGCAACGCCCTCGAGTGACGCGTACGTTGCCCGGTAAGTAGAAATGACCATAACCTTCATACTGGTTGCAATTATTCGTTTTTTATGATGGAAAAACTGTTGTATTTATATTGTATTTTATGCTTCGGGCATTGACTTCTAAGGCCCTAACTATTCAATCTGTTGGAGCAACGCCCTAGGATGAAGCCTAGGTTGCCCGGAAAGTAGAAATGACCATAACTTTCACACTGGCAGCAATTATTCGTTTTATACAATGGAAAAACTGTTCTATTTATTCTGTATTTTATGGTTCGGGCGTTGACTTCTAAGGCCCTAACTGTTTGATCTGGTGGATCAACGCCCTAGGGTGAAGCCTAGCTTGCCCGGAACGTAGAGATGACCATAACATTAACACTGGTTGCTATTATTCGTTTTATACGATGGAAAAACTGTTAGATTTATATTGTATTTTATGCTTCTGGCGTTCACTTCTTAGGCCCTAACTATTCGATCTGGTGGAACAACACCGTAGAGTGAAGCCTAGGTTGCCCGGAACGTAGAAATAACCATTACTTTCACACTGTTTGCAATTACTCCTTTTATACAATGGAAAAGCTGTTGTATTTATATCGTACTTTATGCTTCTGGCGTTGACATCTAAGGACCTAACTATTCGATCTGGTGCAACAGCGCCCTAGCGTGAAGCCTAGGTTGCTCGGAATGTAGAAATGACCATTACCTTCACACTGGTTGCAATCATTCGTTTTATACGATGGAAAAGCTGTTGTATTTATACTGTATTTTATGCCTCTGGCGTTGACTTCTAAGGCCGTAGCTATTAGATGTGGTGGAGCAACGCCCTAGAGTGACCCCTAGGGTGCTCGGAACGTAGAAATGACCATTACTTTCACACTGGTTGCAATTATTCGTTTTATACGATGGAAAAACTGTTGCATTTATATTGTATTTTATGCTTCTGGCGTTCACTTCTTAGGCCCTAACTATTCGATCTGGTGGAGCAACGCCCTAGAGTGAAGCCTAGGTTGCCCGGAACGTAGAAATGACCGTCACTTTCAAACTGGTTGCAATTAATCCTGTTATACGATGGAAAAACTGTTGTATTTTTATTGCATTTTATGCTTCGGGCATTGACTTCTAAGGCCCTAACTATTCAATCTGGTGGAGCAACGCCCTGGGGTGAAGCCTAGGTTGCCCGGAAAGTAGAAATGACCATAACTTTTACACTGGTAGCAATTATTCGTTTTATAGAATGGAAAAACTGTTCTACTTATTTTGTATTTTATGCTTCTGGCGTTCACTTCTTAGGCCCTAACTATTCGATCTGGTAGAACAACGGCCTAGGGTGAAGCCTAGGTTGCCCGGAACGTAGAAATGACCATAACTTTTACACTGGTAGCAATTATTCGTTTTATAGAATGGAAAAACTGTTCTACTTATTTTGTATTTAATGCTTCGGGCGTTGGCTTCTAGGGCCCTAACAGTTTGATCTGGTGGAGCGACGCCCTAGAATGAAACCTAGGTTGCCCGGAACGTAGCAATGACCACAACTTTCGCACTGGTTGCTATTATTCGTTTTATACGATGGAAAAACTGTTATATTTATATTGTATTTTATTCTTCTGGCGTTCACTTCTTAGGCCCGAACTATTCAATCTGCTGGAACAACGCCCTAGGGTGAAGCCTAGGTTGCCCGGAACGTAGAATTGACCATAGCGTTTACACTGGTAGCAATTATTCGTTTTATACAATGGAAAAACTGTTCTATTTATTTTGTATTTTATGCCTCGGGCGTTGACTTCTAAGGCCCTAACTATTCGATCTGGTGCAGCAGCGCCCTAGCGTGAAGCCTAGGTTGCTCGGAATGTAGAAATGACCATTACTTTCACACTGGTTGCAATCATTCGTTTTATACGATGGAAAAGCTGTTGTATTTATACTGCATTTTATGCCTCTGGCGTTGACTTCTAAGGCCGTAGCTATTAGATGTGGTGGAGCAACGACCTAGAGTGACGCCTAGGGTGCTCGGAACGTAGAAATGACCATTACTTTCACACTGGTTGCAATTATTCGTTTTATACGATGGAAAAACTGTTGTATTTATATCGTATTTTATGCTTCTGGCGTTGACTTCTTAGGCCCTAACTATTCCATCAGGCGGAACAACGCCCTAGCGTGAAGCCTAGGCTGCCCGGCAAGTAGAAATGACCATAACTTTCACACTGGCAGCAATTATTCGTTTTATACGATGGAAAAACTGTTCTATTTATCTTGTATTTTATGCTTCGGGCAGTGACTTCTAAAGCCCTAACTATTCGATCTGGTGGAGCAACGCCCTCGAGTGAAGCCTAGGTTGCCCGGTACGTATAAATGACCATCACTTTCAAATTGGTTGCAATTATTCCTGTTATATGATGGAAAAACTGTTGTATTTTTATTGCATTTTATGCTTCGGGCATTGACTTCTAAGGCCCTAACTATACAATCTGTTGGAGCAGCGCCCTAGGGTGAAGCCTAGGTTGCCCGGCAAGTAGAAATGACCATAACCTTCATACTGGTTGCAATTATTCGTTATATATGATGGAAGAACTGTTGTATTTATATTGTAGTTTATGCTTCGTGCATTGACTTCTAAGGCCCTAACTACTCAATCTGTTGGAGCAACGCCCTAGAGTGGAGCCTAGCTTGCCAGGTACGTAGAAATGACCATTACTTTGACACTGTTTGCAAATATACATTATATACGATGGAAAAGCTGTTGTATTTATATCGTATTTTATGCTTCTGGCGTTGACTTCTTCCAAACCCTAACTATTCCGTCTGGTGGAATAACGCCCTGGGGTAAAGCCCAGGTTGCGCGGAACGTAGAAATGACCATAACTTTCACACTGGTAGCAATTATTCGTTTTATACGATGGAAAAACTGTTTTATTTATATCGTATTTTATGCTTCGGGCATTGACTTCTAAGGCCCTAACAATTCAATCTGTTGGAGCATCGCCCTAGGGTGAAGCGTAGGTTGCTCGGAAAGTAGAAATGACCATAAGTTTCATACTGGTTGCAATTATTCGTTTTATACGATGGAAAAACTGTTCTATTTATTCTGTATTTTATGCTTCGGGCGTTGACTTCTAAGGCCCTAACTATCCGACCTGGTGGAACAACGCCCTAGAGTGAAGCCTAGGTCGCCCGGAATGTAGAATTGGCCATCACTTTCAAACTGGTTGCAATTATTCCTGTTATATGATAGAAACACTGTTGTATTTTTATTGCATTTTATGCTTCGGGCGTTGACTTCTAAGGCCCTAACTATTCAATCTGTTGGAGCAGCGCCCTAGGGTGAAGCCTAGCTTGCCCGGAAAGTAGAAATGACCATAACTTTCATACTGGTTGCAATTATTCGTTTTATATGATGGAAAAACTGTTGTATTTATTTTGTATTTTATGCTTCTGGCGTTCACTTCTTAGGCCCTAACTATTCGATCTGGTGGAAGAGCGGCCTAGGGTGAAGCCTAGGTCGCCCGGAACGTAGAAATGACCATAACTTTTACACTGGTAGCAATTATTCGTCTTATACAATGGAAAAACTGTTCTATTTATTTTGTATTTAATGCTTCGGGCGTTGGCTTCTAAGGCCCTAACTGTTTGAACTGGTGGAGCAACGCCCTATAGTGAAGCCTAGGTTGCCCGGTACGTAGAAATGACCATCACTTTCAAACTGGTTGCAATTATTCGTTTTATACGATGGAAAAGCTGTTGTGTTTATATCGTATTTTATGCTTCTGGCGTTGACTTCTTGGGCCCTAACTATTCCATCAGGTGGAACAACGCCCTAGGGTGAAGCCTAGGTTGCCCGGAAAGTAGAAATGACCATAACTTTCACTCTGGTAGCAATTATTCGTTTTATACGATGGAAAAGCTGTTGTATTTATATCGTATTTTATGCTTCTGGCGTTGACTTCTAAGGACGTATCTATTCGATCTGGTGGAGCAACGCCCTAGAGTGACGCCTAGGGTGCTCGGAACGTAGAAATGACCATTACTTTCATACTGGTTCCAATTATTCGTTTTATATGATGGAAAACTGTTGTATTTATATTGTATTTTATGCTTCTGGCGTTCACTTCTTAGGCCCTAACTATTCGACCTGGTGGAACAACGGCCTAGGGTGAAGCCTAGGTTGCCCGGAACGTAGAAATGACCATAACTTTTACACTGGTAGCGATTATTCGTTTTATACAATGGAAAAACTGTTCTATTTATTTTGTATTTAATGCTTCGGGCGTTGGCTTCTAAGGCCCTAACTGTTTGACCTGGTGGAGCAACGCCCTATAGTGAAGCCTAGGTTGCCCGGTACGTAGAAATGACCATCACTTTCAAACTGGTTGCAATTATTCGTTTTATACGATGGAAAAGTTGTTGTATTTATATCGTATTTTATGCTTCTGGCGTTGACTTCTTAGGCCCTAACTATTCGATCTGGTGGAACAACGCCCTAGCGTGAAGCCTAGGTTGCCCGGTACGTAGAAATGACCATCACTTTCAAACTGGTTGCAATTATTCCTGTTATAGGATGGAAAGACTGTTGTATTTTTATTGTATTTTAGACTTCAGGTGTTGACATCTGAGGCCGTAGCTATTCGATGTGGTGGAAGAACGCCGTAGAGTGAAGCCTAGGTTGCCCGGAACGTAGAAATGACCATAAGTTTCATTGTGGTTGCAATTATTCGTTTTAAACGATGGAAAAACTGTTGTATTTATATTGTATTTTATGCTTCTGGCGTTCACTTCTTAGGCCCTACCTATTCGATCTGGTGGAACAACGCCCTAGAGTGAAGCCTAGGTCGCTCGAAATGTGCAAATGACCATAACTTTCACACTGGTTGCAATTATTCATTTCATACGATGGAAAAACTGTTGTACTTATATTGTATTTTATTCTTAAGGCGTTGAATTCTAAGTCCCTAGCTATTCGATCTGGTGGAGCAACGCCCTAGCGTGAAACCTAGGTTACCCAGAACGTAGAAATGACCAGTACTTTCATACTGTTTGCAGTTATTCCTGTTATACGATGGAAAAACTTTTGCATCTTTATTGTATTTTATGCTTCTTTCGTTGACTTCTAAGGACCTAGCTATTCGGTTTGGTGGAGCAACGCCCTAGAGTGGAGCCTAGCTTGCCCGGAAAGTAGAAATGACCATAACTTTCACACTGGTAGCAATTATTCGTTTTATACGATGGAAAAACTGTTCTATTTATTCTGTATTTTATGCTTCGGGCGTTGACTTCTAAGGCCCTAACTATCCGATCTGGTGGAGCAACGCCCTAGAGTGAAGCCTAGGTTGCCCGGAACGTGGAATTGGCCATCACATTCAAACTGGTTGCAATTATTCCTGTTATATGATGGAAACACGGTTGTATTTTTATTGCATTTTATGCTTCGGGCGTTGACTTCTAAGGCCCTAACTATTCAATCTGTTGGAGCATCGCCCTAGGGTGAAGTGTAGGTTGCTCGGAAAGTAGAAATGACCGTAAGTTTCATACTGGTTGCAATTATTCGCTTTATACGATGGAAAATGTGTTGTATTTATATTGTATTTTATGCTTCTGGCGTTGACTTCTAAGGCCCTAGCTATTCGATCTAGTGGAGCAACGACCTAGTGTGAAGCCTGGGTTGCCCGGAAGGTAGAAATAACCATAACTTTCAAACTGGTTGCAATTAACCGTGTTATACGATGGAAAAACTGTTGTATTTTTATTGCATTTTATGCCTCGGGCATTGACTTCTAAGGCCCTATCTACGCAATCTGTTGGAGCAACGCCCTAGGGTGAAGCCTTGGTTGCCCGACAAGTAGAAATGACCATAACCTTCATACTGGTTGCAATTATTCGTTTTATATGATGGAAAAACTGTTGTATTTATATTGTATTTTATGCTTTGGGCATTGACTTCTAAGGCCCTAACTATTCAATCTGTTGGAGCAACGCCCTAGGGTGAAGCCTAGGTTGCCCGGAAAGTAGAAATGACCATAACTTTCACACTGGTAGCAATTATTCGTTCTATGCAATGGAAAAACTGTTCTATTTATTCTGTATTTTATGCTTCGGGCGTTGACTTCTAAGGCCCTAACTATTCGATCTGGTGCAGCAATGCCCTCGAGTGAAGCCTAGGTTGCCCGGTACGTATAAATGACCATCACTTTCAAATTGGTTGCAATTATTCCTGTTATATGATGGAAAAACTGTTGTATTTTTATTGCATTTTATGCTTCGGGCATTGACTTCTAAGGCCCTAACTATACAATCTGTTGGAGCAGCGCCCTAGGGTGAAGCCTAGGTTGCCCGGAAAGTAGAAATGACCAAAGCTTTCATACTGGTTGCAATTATTCGTTTTATATGATGGAAAAACTGTTGTATTTATATTGTATTTTATGCTTCTGGCGTTCACTTCTTAGGCCCTAACTATTCGATCTGGTGGAACAACGGCCTAGGGAGAAGCCTAGGTCGCCCGGAACGTAGAAATGACCATAACTTTTACACTGGTAGCAATTATTCGTTTTATACGATGGAAAAACTGTTCTATTTATCTTGTATTTTATGCTTCGGGCTTTGACTTCTAAAGCCCTAACTATTCGATCTGGTGGAGCAACGCCCTCGAGTGACGCGTACGTTGCCCGGTAAGTAGAAATGACCATAACCTTCATACTGGTTGCAATTATTCGTTTTTTATGATGGAAAAACTGTTGTATTTATATTGTATTTTATGCTTCGGGCATTGACTTCTAAGGCCCTAACTATTCAATCTGTTGGAGCAATGCCCTAGGATGAAGCCTAGGTTGCCCGGAAAGTAGAAATGACCATAACTTTCACACTGGCAGCAATTATTCGTTTTATACAATGGAAAAACTGTTCTATTTATTCTGTATTTTATGGTTCGGGCGTTGACTTCTAAGGCCCTAACTGTTTGATCTGGTGGAGCAACGCCCTAGGGTGAAGCCTAGCTTGCCCGGAACGTAGAGATGACCATAACATTAACACTGGTTGCTATTATTCGTTTTATACGATGGAAAAACTGTTAGATTTATATTGTATTTTATGCTTCTGGCGTTCACTTCTTAGGCCCTAACTATTCGATCTGGTGGAACAACACCGTAGAGTGAAGCCTAGGTTGCCCGGAACGTAGAAATAACCATTACTTTCACACTGTTTGCAATTACTCCTTTTATACAATGGAAAAGCTGTTGTATTTATATCGTACTTTATGCTTCTGGCGTTGACATCTAAGGACCTAACTATTCGATCTGGTGCAACAGCGCCCTAGCGTGAAGCCTAGGTTGCTCGGAATGTAGAAATGACCATTACCTTCACACTGGTTGCAATCATTCGTTTTATACGATGGAAAAGCTGTTGTATTTATACTGTATTTTATGCCTCTGGCATTGACTTCTAAGGCCGTAGCTATTAGATGTGGTGGAGCAACGCCCTAGAGTGACCCCTAGGGTGCTCGGAACGTAGAAATGACCATTACTTTCACACTGGTTGCAATTATTCGTTTTATACGATGGAAAAACTGTTGCATTTATATTGTATTTTATGCTTCTGGCGTTCACTTCTTAGGCCCTAACTATTCGATCTGGTGGAGCAACGCCCTAGAGTGAAGCCTAGGTTGCCCGGAACGTAGAAATGACCGTCACTTTCAAACTGGTTGCAATTAATCCTGTTATACGATGGAAAAACAGTTGTATTTATATTGCATTTTATGCTTCGGGCATTGACTTCTAAGGCCCTAACTATTCAATCTGGTGGAGCAACGCCCTAGGGTGAAGCCTAGGTTGCCCGGAAAGTAGAAATGACCATAACTTTCATACTGGTTGCAATTATTCGTTTTATATGATCGAAAAACTGTTGTATTTATATTGTATTTTATGCTTCTGGCGTTCACTTCTTAGGCCCTAACTATTCGATCTGGTAGAACAACGGCCTAGGGTGAAGCCTAGGTTGCCCGGAACGTAGAAATGACCATAACTTTTACACTGGTAGCAATTATTCGTTTTATAGAATGGAAAAACTGTTCTACTTATTTTGTATTTAATGCTTCGGGCGTTGGCTTCTAGGGCCCTAACAGTTTGATCTGGTGGAGCGACGCCCTAGAGTGAAACCTAGGTTGCCCGGAACGTAGCAATGACCACAACTTTCGCACTGGTTGCTATTATTCGTTTTATACGATGGAAAAACTGTTATATTTATATTGTATTTTATTCTTCTGGCGTTCACTTCTTAGGCCCGAACTATTCAATCTGCTGGAACAACGCCCTAGGGTGAAGCCTAGGTTGCCCGGAACGTAGAATTGACCATAGCGTTTACACTGGTAGCAATTATTCGTTTTATACAATGGAAAAACTGTTCTATTTATTTTGTATTTTATGCCTCGGGCGTTGGCTTCTAAGGCCCTAACTGTTTGAACTGGTGGAGCAACGCCCTATAGTGAAGCCTAGGTTGCCCGGTACGTAGAAATGACCATCACTTTCAAACTGGTTGCAATTATTCGTTTTATACGATGGAAAAGCTGTTGTGTTTTTATTGCATTTTATGCTTCTGGCGTTGACTTCTTGGGCCCTAACTATTCCATCAGGTGGAACAACGCCCTAGGGTGAAGCCTAGGTTGCCCGGAAAGTAGAAATGACCATAACTTTCACTCTGGTAGCAATTATTCGTTTTATACGATGGAAAAGCTGTTGTATTTATATCGTATTTTATGCTTCTGGCGTTGACTTCTAAGGACGTATCTATTCGATCTGGTGGAGCAACGCCCTAGAGTGACGCCTAGGGTGCTCGGAACGTAGAAATGACCATTACTTTCATACTGGTTCCAATTATTCGTTTTATATGATGGAAAACTGTTGTATTTATATTGTATTTTATGCTTCTGGCGTTCACTTCTTAGGCCCTAACTATTCGACCTGGTGGAACAACGGCCTAGGGTGAAGCCTAGGTTGCCCGGAACGTAGAAATGACCATAACTTTTACACTGGTAGCGATTATTCGTTTTATACAATGGAAAAACTGTTCTATTTATTTTGTATTTAATGCTTCGGGCGTTGGCTTCTAAGGCCCTAACTGTTTGACCTGGTGGAGCAACGCCCTATAGTGAAGCCTAGGTTGCCCGGTACGTAGAAATGACCATCACTTTCAAACTGGTTGCAATTATTCGTTTTATACGATGGAAAAGTTGTTGTATTTATATCGTATTTTATGCTTCTGGCGTTGACTTCTTAGGCCCTAACTATTCGATCTGGTGGAACAACGCCCTAGCGTGAAGCCTAGGTTGCCCGGTACGTAGAAATGACCATCACTTTCAAACTGGTTGCAATTATTCCTGTTATAGGATGGAAAGACTGTTGTATTTTTATTGTATTTTAGACTTCAGGTGTTGACATCTGAGGCCGTAGCTATTCGATGTGGTGGAAGAACGCCGTAGAGTGAAGCCTAGGTTGCCCGGAACGTAGAAATGACCATAAGTTTCATTGTGGTTGCAATTATTCGTTTTAAACGATGGAAAAACTGTTGTATTTATATTGTATTTTATGCTTCTGGCGTTCACTTCTTAGGCCCTACCTATTCGATCTGGTGGAACAACGCCCTAGAGTGAAGCCTAGGTCGCTCGAAATGTGCAAATGACCATAACTTTCACACTGGTTGCAATTATTCATTTCATACGATGGAAAAACTGTTGTATTTATATTGTATTTTATGCTTTGGGCATTGACTTCTAAGGCCCTAACTATTCAATCTGTTGGAGCAACGCCCTAGGGTGAAGCCTAGGTTGCCCGGAAAGTAGAAATGACCATAACTTTCACACTGGTTGCAATTATTCGTTCTATGCAATGGAAAAACTGTTCTATTTATTCTGTATTTTATGCTTCGGGCGTTGACTTCTAAGGCCCTAACTATTCGATCTGGTGCAGCAATGCCCTCGAGTGAAGCCTAGGTTGCACGGTACGTATAAATGACCATCACTTTCAAATTGGTTGCAATTATTCCTGTTATATGATGGAAAAACTGTTGTATTTTTATTGCATTTTATGCTTCGGGCATTGACTTCTAAGGCCCTAACTATGCAATCTGTTGGAGCAGCGCCCTAGGGTGAAGCCTAGGTTGCCCGGAAAGTAGAAATGACCAAAGCTTTCATACTGGTTGCAATTATTCGTTTTATATGATGGAAAAACTGTTGTATTTATATTGTATTTTATGCTTCTGGCGTTCACTTCTTAGGCCCTAACTATTCGATCTGGTGGAACAACGGCCTAGGGTGAAGCCTAGGTCGCCCGGAACGTAGAAATGACCATAACTTTTACACTGGTAGCAATTATTCGTTTTATACGATGGAAAAACTGTTCTATTTATCTTGTATTTTATGCTTCGGGCTTTGACTTCTAAAGCCCTAACTATTCGATCTGGTGGAGCAACGCCCTCGAGTGACGCGTACGTTGCCCGGTAAGTAGAAATGACCATAACCTTCATACTGGTTGCAATTATTCGTTTTTTATGATGGAAAAACTGTTGTATTTATATTGTATTTTATGCTTCGGGCATTGACTTCTAAGGCCCTAACTATTCAATCTGTTGGAGCAACGCCCTAGGATGAAGCCTAGGTTGCCCGGAAAGTAGAGATGACCATAACTTTCACACTGGCAGCAATTATTCGTTTTATACAATGGAAAAACTGTTCTATTTATTCTGTATTTTATGGTTCGGGCGTTGACTTCTAAGGCCCTAACTGTTTGATCTGGTGGAGCAACGCCCTAGGGTGAAGCCTAGCTTGCCCGGAACGTAGAGATGACCATAACATTAACACTGGTTGCTATTATTCGTTTTATACGATGGAAAAACTGTTAGATTTATATTGTATTTTATGCTTCTGGCGTTCACTTCTTAGGCCCTAACTATTCGATCTGGTGGAACAACGCCCTAGCGTGAAGCCTAGGTTGCCCGGTACGTAGAAATGACCATCACTTTCAAACTGGTTGCAATTATTCCTGTTATAGGATGGAAAGACTGTTGTATTTTTATTGTATTTTAGACTTCAGGTGTTGACATCTGAGGCCGTAGCTATTCGATGTGGTGGAAGAACGCCGTAGAGTGAAGCCTAGGTTGCCCGGAACGTAGAAATGACCATAAGTTTCATTGTGGTTGCAATTATTCGTTTTAAACGATGGAAAAACTGTTGTATTTATATTGTATTTTATGCTTCTGGCGTTCACTTCTTAGGCCCTACCTATTCGATCTGGTGGAACAACGCCCTAGAGTGAAGCCTAGGTCGCTCGAAATGTGAAAATGACCATAACTTTCACACTGGTTGCAATTATTCATTTCATACGATGGAAAAACTGTTGTACTTATATTGTATTTTATTCTTAAGGCGTTGAATTCTAAGTCCCTAGCTATTCGATCTGGTGGAGCAACGCCCTAGCGTGAAACCTAGGTTACCCAGAACGTAGAAATGACCAGTACTTTCATACTGTTTGCAGTTATTCCTGTTATACGATGGAAAAACTTTTGCATCTTTATTGTATTTTATGCTTCTTTCGTTGACTTCTAAGGACCTAGCTATTCGGTTTGGTGGAGCAACGCCCTAGAGTGGAGCCTAGCTTGCCCGGAAAGTAGAAATGACCATAACTTTCACACTGGTAGCAATTATTCGTTTTATACGATGGAAAAACTGTTCTATTTATTCTGTATTTTATGCTTCGGGCGTTGACTTCTAAGGCCCTAACTATCCGATCTGGTGGAGCAACGCCCTAGAGTGAAGCCTAGGTTGCCCGGAACGTAGAATTGGCCATCACATTCAAACTGGTTGCAATTATTCCTGTTATATGATGGAAACACTGTTGTATTTTTATTGCATTTTATGCTTCGGGCGTTGACTTCTAAGGCCCTAACTATTCAATCTGTTGGAGCATCGCCCTAGGGTGAAGTGTAGGTTGCTCAAAAAGTAGAAATGACCGTAAGTTTCATACTGGTTGCAATTATTCGCTTTATACGATGGAAAATGTGTTGTATTTATATTGTATTTTATGCTTCTGGCGTTGACTTCTAAGGCCCTAGATATTCGATCTAGTGGAGCAACGCCCTAGTGTGAAGCCTGGGTTGCCCGGAAGGTAGAAATGACCATAACTTTCAAACTGGTTGCAATTAACCGTGTTATACGATGGAAAAACTGTTGTATTTTTATTGCATTTTATGCCTCGGGCATTGACTTCTAAGGCCCTATCTACGCAATCTGTTGGAGCAACGCCCTAGGGTGAAGCCTTGGTTGCCCGACAAGTAGAAATGACCATAACCTTCATACTGGTTGCAATTATTCGTTTTATATGATGGAAAAACTGTTGTATTTATATTGTATTTTATGCTTTGGGCATTGACTTCTAAGGCCCTAACTATTCAATCTGTTGGAGCAACGCCCTAGGGTGAAGCCTAGGTTGCCCGGAAAGTAGAAATGACCATAACTTTCACACTGGTAGCAATTATTCGTTCTATGCAATGGAAAAACTGTTCTATTTATTCTGTATTTTATGCTTCGGGCGTTGACTTCTACGGCCCTAACTATTCGATCTGGTGCAGCAATGCCCTCGAGTGAAGCCTAGGTTGCCCGGTACGTATAAATGACCATCACTTTCAAAATGGTTGCAATTATTCCTGTTATATGATGGAAAAACTGTTGTATTTTTATTGCATTTTATGCTTCGGGCATTGACTTCTAAGGCCCTAACTATACAATCTGTTGGAGCAGCGCCCTAGGGTGAAGCCTAGGTTGCCCGGAAAGTAGAAATGACCAAAGCTTTCATACTGGTTGCAATTATTCGTTTTATATGATGGAAAAACTGTTGTATTTATATTGTATTTTATGCTTCTGGCGTTCACTTCTTAGGCCCTAACTATTCGATCTGGTGGAACAACGGCCTAGGGTGAAGCCTAGGTCGCCCGGAACGTAGAAATGACCATAACTTTCACACTGGTAGCAATTATTCGTTTTATACAATGGAAAAACTGTTCTATTTATTCTGTATTTAATGCTTCGGGCGTTGGCTTCTAAGGCCCTAACTGTTTGACCTGGTGGAGCGACGCCCTAGGATGAAGCCTATGTTACCCGGAAAGTAGAAATGACCATAACTTTCACACTGGTAGCAATTATTCGTTTTATACAATGGAAAAACTGTTCTATTTATTCTGTATTTTATGCTTCGGGCGTTGACTTCTAAGGCCCTAACTATTCGATCTGGTGGAGCAACGCCCTCGAGTGAAGCGTAGGTTGCCCGGAACGTATAAATGACCATCACTTTCAAATTGGTTGCAATTATTCCTGTTATATGATGGAAAAACTGTTGTATTTTTATTGCATTTTATGCTTCGGGCATTGACTTCTAAGGCCCTAACTATACAATCTGTTGGAGCAGCGCCCTAGGGTGAAGCCTAGGTTGCCCGGAAAGTAGAAATGACCATAACTTTCATACTGGTTGCAATTATTCGTTCTATATGATGGAAAAACTGTTGTATTTATATCGTATTCTATGCTTCTGGCGTTGACTTCTTGGGCCCTAACTATTCCATCAGGTGGAACAACGCCCTAGGGTGAAGCCTAAGTTGCCCGGAAAGTAGAAATGACCATAACTTTCACACTGGTAGCAATTATTCGTTTTATACGATGGAAAAGCTGTTGTATTTATATCGTATTTTATGCTTCGGGCGTTGACTTCTAAGGCCCTAACTATCCGACCTGGTGGAGCAACGCCCTAGAGTGAAGCCTAGGTTGCCCGGAACGTAGAATTGGCCATCACTTTCAAACTGGTTGCAATTATTCCTGTTATATGATGGAAGCACTGTTGTATTTTTATTGCATTTTATGCTTCGGGCGTTGACTTCTAAGGCCCTAACTATTCAATCTGTTGGAGCATCGCCCTAGGGTGAAGTGTAGGTTGCTCTCAAAGTAGAAATGACCGTAAGTTTCATACTGGTTGCAATTATTCGTTTTATACGATGGAAAAAGTGTTGTATTTATATTGTATTTTATGCTTCTGGCGTTGACTTCTAAGGCCCTAGCTATTCGATCTAGTGGAGCGACGCCCTAGTGTGAAGCCTGGGTTGCCCGGAACGTAGAAATGACCATAACTTTCAAACTGGTTGCAATTAACCGTGTTATACGATGGAAAAACTGTTGTATTTTTATTGAATTTTATGCCTCGGGCATTGACTTCTAAGGCCCTAACTGCGCAATCTGTTGGAGCAACGCCCTAGGGTGAAGCCTTGGTTGCCCGGCAAGTAGAAATGACCATAACCTTCATACTGGTTGCAATTATTCGTTTTATATGATGGAAAAACTGTTGTATTTATATTGTATTTTATGCTTTGGGCATTGACTTCTAAGGCCCTAACTATTCAATCTGTTGGAGCAACGCCCTAGGGTGAAGCCTAGGTTGCCCGGAAAGTAGAAATGACCATAATTTTCACACTGCTAGCAATTATTCGGTTTATACGATGGAAAAACTGTTCTATTTATTCTGTATTTTATGCTTCGGGCGTTGACTTCTAAGGCCCTAACTATTCGATCTGGTGGTGCAACGCCCTAGAGTGAAGCGTAGGTTGCCCGGAAAGTAGAAATGACCATAACTTTCACCCTGCTAGCAATTATTCGTTTTATACGATGGAAAAACTGTTCTATTTATTCTGTATTTTATGCTTCGGGCGTTGACTTCTAAGGCCCTAACTATTCGATTTGGTGGACCAACGCCCTCGAGTGAAGCCTAGGTTGCCCGGTACGTAGAAATGACCATCACTTTCAAATTGGTTGCAATTATTCCTGTTATATGATGGAAAAACTGTTGTATTTTTATTGCATTTTATGCTTCGGGCATTGACTTCTAAGGCCCTAGCTATACAATCTGTTGGAGCAACGCCCTAGGGTGAAGCCTAGGTTGCCCGGAAAGTAGAAATGACCATAACTTTCACACTGGTAGCAGTTATTCGTTTTATACAATAGAAAAACTGTTCTATATATTCTGTATTTTATGCTTCGGGCGTTGACTTCTAAGGCCCTAACTATTCGATCTGGTGGAGCAACGCCCTCGAGTGAAGCGTAGGTTGCCCGGTACGTACAAATGACCATCACTTTCAAATTGGTTGCAATTATTCCTGTTATATGATGGAAAAACTGTTGTATTTTTATTGCATTTTATGCTTCGGGCATTGACTTCTAAGGCCCTAACTATACAATCTGTTGGAGCAGCGCCCTAGGGTGAAGCCTAGGTTGCCCGGAAAGTAGAAATGACCATAACTTTTACACTGGTAGCAATTATTCGTTTTATACGATGGAAAAACTGTTATATTTATATTGTATTTTATGCTTCCGGCATCGACTTCTAAGGCCCTAACTATTCCATCTGTTGGAGCAACGCCCTAGGGTGAA
Organism: Calliopsis andreniformis; assembly: GCF_051401765.1. Lineage (NCBI taxonomy): Eukaryota > Metazoa > Arthropoda > Insecta > Hymenoptera > Andrenidae > Calliopsis > Calliopsis andreniformis. Next base: position 5,630,470 of record NW_027480428.1, read on the forward strand.
GCCTAGGTTGCCCGGAAAGTAGAAATGACCACAACTTTCACACTGGTAGCAATTATTCGCTTTATACAATGGAGAAACTGTTCTATTTATCCTGTATTTTATGCTTCGGGCGTTGACTTCTAAGGCCCTAGCTATTCGGTTTGGTGGAGCAACGCCCTAGAGTGGAGCCTAGGTTGCCCGGAAGGTAGAAATGACCATAACTTTCACACTGGTTGCAATTATTCCTGTTATACGATGGAAAAACTGTTGTATTTTAATTGTATTTTATGCTTTTAGCGATGAGTTATAAGTCCCTAGCTATTCGATCTGGTGGAGCAACGCCCTAGAGTGACGCCTAGGTTGGTCGGAACGTAGAAATGACCATTGCTTTCACACTGGTAGCAATTATTCGTTTTATACGATGGAAAAACTGTTCTATTTATTTTGCAATTTATGCTTCCGGCATTGACTTCTAAGGCCCTAACTATTCAATCTGTTGGAGCAACGCCCTAGGGTGAAGTCTAGGTTGCCCGGAAAGTAGAAATGACCATATCTTTCATACTGGTTGCAATTATTCGTTTTATACGATGGAAGAGCTGTTGTATTTATATTGTATTTTATGCTTCTGGCGTTCACTTCTTAGGCCCTAACTATTCGATCTGGTGGAACAACGGCCTAGTGTGAAGCCTAGGTCGCCCGGAACGTCGAAATGACCATAACTTTTACACTGTTAGCAATTATTCGTTTTATACAATGGAAAAACTGTTCTATTTATTTGGTATTTAATGCTTCGGTCGTTGGCTTCTAAGGCCCTAACTGTTTGATCTGGTGGAGCAACGCCCTAGAGTGAAGCCTAGGTTGCCCGGAAAGTAGAAATGACAACAACTTTCACACTGGTAGCAATTATTCGTTTTATACAATGGAAAAACTGTTCTATTTATTCTGTATTTTATGCTTCGGGCGTTGACTTTTAAGGCCCTAACTATTCGATCTGGTGGAGCAACGCCTTCGAGTGAAGCCTAGGTTGCCCGGTACATATAAATGACCATCACTATCAAATTGGTTGCAATTATTCCTGTTATATGATGGAAAAACTGTTGTAATTTTATTGCATTTTATGCTTCGTGCATAGACTTCTAAGGCCCTAACTATTCAATCTGTTGGAGCAACGCCCTAGGGTGAAGCCTAGGTTGCCCGGAAAGTAGAAATGACCATAGCTTTCATACTGGTGGCAATTATTCGTTTTATATGATGGAAAAACTGTTCTATTTATTTTGTATTTTATGCTTCGGGCGCTGACTTCTAAGGCACTTACTGTTTGATCTGGTGGAGCAACGCGCTATAGTGAAGCCTAGGTTGCCCGGTACGTAGAAATGACCATCACTTTCAAACTGGTTGCAATTATTCGTTTTATGCGATGGAAAAGCTGTTGTATTTATATCGTATTTTATGCTTCTGGCGTTGACTTCTTAGGCCCTAACTATTTCATCATGTGGAACAACGCCCTAGGGTGAAGCCTAGGTTGCCCGGAAAGTAGAAATGACCATAACTTTCACACGGGTTGCAATTATTCCTGTTATATGATGGAAAGACTGTTGTATTTTTATTGCATTTTATGCTTTGGGCATTGACTTCTAAGGCCCTAACTATTCAATCTGTTGGTGCAACGCCCTAGGGTGAAGCCTAGGTTGCCCGGAAAGTAGAAATGACCATAACTTTCATACTAGTTGCAATTATTCGTTTTATATGATGGAAAAACTGTTGTATTTATAATGTATTGTATGCTTCTGGCGTTCACTGCTTAGGCCCTAACTATTTGATCTGGCGGAACAACGCCCTAGGGTGAAGCGTAGGTTGCCCGGAACGTAGAAATGACCATAACCTTTACACTGGTAGCAATTATTCGTTTTATACAATGGAAAAACTGTTCTATTTATTTTTCATTTTATGCTTCGGGCGTTGACTTCAAAGGCCCTAACTGATTGATCTGGTGGAGCATCGCCCTATAGTGAAGCCTAGATTGACCGGAACGTTGAAATGACCATAACTTTCACACTGGTTGCTATTATTCGTTTTATACGATGGAAAAACTGTTATATTTATATTTTATTTTATGCTTCGGGCGTTGACTTCTAAGGCCCTAACTGATTGATCTGGTGGAGCATCGCCCTAGAGTGAAGCCTAGATTGACCGGAACGTTGAAATGACCATAACTTTCACACTGGTTGCTATTATTCGTTTTATACGATGGAAAAACTGTTATATTTATATTGTATTTTATTCTTATGGCGTTGAATTCTAAGTCCCTAGCTATTTGATCTGGTGGAGCAACGCCCTAGAGTGAAACCTAGGTTACCCGGGACGTAGAAATGACCAGTACTTTCACACTGTTTGCAGTTATTCCTGTTATACGATGGAAAAACTTTTGCATCTTTATTGTATTTTATGCTTCTGGCGTTGACTTCTAAGGCCCTAGCTATTCGGTTTGGTGGAGCAACGCCCTAGAGTGGAGCCTAGGTTGCCCGGAAAGTAGAAATGACCACAACTTTCATACTGGTTGCAATTACTCGTTTTATATGATAGAAAAACTGTTGTATCTATATTGTATTTTATGCTTCTGGCGTTCACTTCTTAGGCCCTAACTATTTGATCTGGTGGAGCACCGCCCTAGAGTGAAGCCCAGGTTGCCCGGAACGTAGAAATGACCATAACTTCCACACTGGTAGCAATTTTTCGTTTTATACGACGGAAAAAGTGTTTTATTTATTTTGTATTTTATGCTTCGGGCGTTGACTTCTAAGGCCCTAACTATTCGATCTGGTGGAGCAACAACCTAGAGTGAAGTCTAGGTTGCCCGGAACATGGAAATGACCATTACTTTCACACTGTTTGCAAATATACATTATATACGATGGAAAAGCTGTTGTATTTATATTGTGTTTTATGCTTCTGGCGTTCACTTCTTAGGCCCTAACTATTCGATCTGGTGGAACAACGACCTAGGGTGAAGCCCCGGTTGCCCGGAACGTAGAAATGACCATAACTTTTACACTGGTTGCTATCGTTCGTTTTATACGATAGAAAAACTGTTATATTTATATTGTATTTTATGCTTCTGGCGTTGACTTCTTAGGCCCTAACTTTTCGATCTGGCGGGACAACGCCCTAGGGTGAAACCTAGGTTACCCGGGACGTAGAAATGACCATTACTTTCACACTTGTTGCAATTATTCGTTTTATACGATGGAAAAGCTGTTGCATTTATATCGTATTTTATGCTTCTGGCGTTGACTTCTTGGGCCGTAACTATTCGGTCTGGTGGAGCAACGCCCTGGAGTGAAACCTAGGTTGCCCGGAACGTAGAATTGGCCATCACTTTCAAACTGGTTGCAATTATTCCTGATAGATGATGGAAGCACTGTGTTATTTTTTTTGAATTTTAAGGTTCGGGCGTTGACTTCTAAGGCCCTAACTATTCAATCTGTTGGGGCAACGCCCTAGGGTGAAGCCTAGGTAGCTCGGAAAGTAGAAATGACCATAAGTTTCATACTGGTTGCAATTATTCGTTTTATACGATGGAAAAGCTGTTGTATTTATATCGTATTTTATGCTTCTGGCGTTGACTTCTAAGGCACTAACTATTCGATCTGGTGGAGCAACGCCCTAAAGTGAATCCTAGGTTGCCCGGAGCGTAGAATTGGCCATCACTTTCAAACTGGTTGCTATTATTCCTGTTATATGATGGAAACACTGTTGTATTTTTATTGCATTTTATGGTTCGGGCGTTGACTTCTAAGGCCCTAACTATTCAATTTGTTGGAGCATCGCCCTAGGGTGAAGCCTAGGTTGCTCGGAAAGTAGAAATGACCATAAGTTTCATACTGGTTGCAATTATTCGTTTTATACGATGGAAAATCTGTTGTATTTATATTGTATTTTATGCTTCTGGCGTTTACTTCTAAAGCACTAACTATTCGATCTGGTGGAGCAACGCCCTAGAGTGAATCCTAGGTTGCCCGGAACGTAGAATTGGCCATCACTTTCAAACTGGTTGCAATTAATCCAGTTATACGATGGAAAAACTGTTGTATTCTTATTTCATTTTATGCTTCTGGCGTTCACTTCTTAGGCTCTAACTATTCGATCTGGTGGAACAACGGCTTAGGGTGAAGCCTAGGTTGCCCGGAACGTAGAAGTGGCCATAACTTTTACACTGGTAGCAATTATTCGTTTTATACAATGGAAAAACTGTTCTATTTATTTGGTATTTAATGCTTCGGGCGTTGGCTTCTAAGGCCCTAACTGTTTGATCTGGTGGAGCAACGCCCTAGAGTGAAGCCTAGGTTGCCTGGAACGTAGAAATGACCATCACTTTCACACGGGTTGCAATTATTCCGGTTATAGGATGGAAAGACTGTTGTATTTTTATTGTATTTTATACTTCAGGCGTTGACTTCTTAGGCCGTATCTATTCGGTCTGGTGGAGCAACGCCCTGGAGTGAAACCTAGGTTGCCCGGAACGAAGAATTGGCCATCACTTTCAAACTGGTTGCAATTATTGCTGATAGATGATGGAAACACTGTTGTATTTTTTTTGCATTTTATGGTTCGGGCGTTGACTTCTAAGGCCCTAACTATTCAATCTGTTGGAGCAGCGCCCTAGTGTGAAGCCTAGGTAGCTCGGAAAGTAGAAATGACCATAAGTTTCATACTGGTTGCAATTATTCGTTTTATACGATGGAAAAACTGTTGTATTTATATTGTATTTTATGCTTCTGGCGTTGTCTTCTAAGGCACTAACTATTCGATCTGGTGGAGCAACGCCCTAGAGTGAAGCCTAGGTTGCCCGGAACGTAGAATTGGCCATTACTTTCAAACTGGATGCAATTATTCCTGTTATATGATGGAAACACTGTTGTATTTTTATTGTATTTTATACTTCAGGCGTTGACTTCTGAGGCCGTAGCCATTCGATGTGGTGGAAGAACGCCATAGAGTGAAGCCTAGGTTGCCCGGAACGTAGAAATGACCATAACTTTTACACTGGTAGCAATTATTCGTTTTATACAATGGAAAAACTGTTCTATTTATTTTGTATTTTATGCTTCGGGCGTTGACTTCTAAGGCCCTAACTGTTTGATCTGGTGGAGCGACGCCCTAAAGTGAATCCTAGGTTGCCCGGAGCGTAGAATTGGCCATCACTTTCAAACTGGTTGCAATTATTCCTGTTATATGATGGAAACAATGTTGTATTTTCTTTGCATTTTATGGTTCGGGCGTTGGCTTTTGAGGCCCTAACTATTCAATCTGTTGGAGCAACGCCCTAGGGTGAAGCCTAGGTTGCTCGGAAAGTAGAAATGACCATAAGTTCCATACTGGTTGCAATTACTCGTCTTATACAATGGAAAAACTGTTCTATTTATTTGGTATTTAATGATTCGGGCGTTGGCTTCTAAGGCCCTAACTGTTTGATCTGGTGGAGTAACGCCCTAGAGTGAAGCCTAGGTTGCCCGGAACGAAGAAATGACCATAACATTCACACTGGTTGCAATTATTCGTATTATACGATGGAAAAGCTGTTGTATTTATATCGTATTTTATGCTTCTGGCGTTGACTTCTAAGGCACTAACTATTCGATCTGGTGGAGCAACGCCCTAGAGTGAATCCTAGGTTGCCCGGAGCGTAGAATTGGCCATCACTTTCAAACTGGTTGCACTTATTCCTGTTATATGATGGAAACACTGTTGCATTTTTATTGCATTTTATGCTTCGGGCGTTAACTTCTAAGGCCCTAACAATTCAATCTGTTGGAGCAACGCCCTAGGGTGAAGCCTAGGTTGCTCGGAAAGTAGAAATGACCATAAGTTTCATACTGGTTGCAATTATTCGTTTTATACGATGGAAAATCTGTTGTATTTATATTGTATTTTATGCTTCTGGCGTTGGCTTCTAAGGCACTAACTATTCGATCTGGTGGAGCAACGCCCTAGAGTGAATCCTAGGTTGCCCGGAACGTAGAATTGGCCATCACTTTCAAACTGGTTGCAATTAATCCAGTTATACGATGGAAAAACTGTTGTATTTTTATTGCACTTTATGCTTCTGGCGTTCACTTCTTAGGCCCTAACTATTCGAACTGGTGGAACAACGGCTTAGGGTGAAGCCTAGGTTGCCCGGAACGTAGAAATGACCATAACTTTTACACTGGTAGCAATTATTCGTTTTATACAATGGAAAAACTGTTCTATTTATTTGGTATTTAATGCTTCGGTCGTTGGCTTCTAAGGCCCTAACTGTTTGATCTGGTGGAGCAACGCCCTAGAGTGAAGCCTAGGTTGCCCGGACCGAAGAATTGACCGTAACTTTCACACTGGCTGCTAATATTCGTTTTATACGATGGAATAACTGATATATTTATATTGTATTTTATGCTTCTGTCGTTGACTTCTTAGGCCCTAACTATTCGATCTGGTGGAACAACGGCTGAGGGTGAAGCCTACGTTGTCTGGAACGTAGAAATGACCATCACTTTCACACGGGTTGCAATTATTCCGGTTATAGGATGGAAAGACTGGTGTACTTTTATTGTATTTTATACTTCAGGCGTTGACTTCTGAGGCCGTAGCTATTCGATGTGGTGGAAGAACGCCATAGAGTGAAGCCTAGGATGCCCGGAACGTAGAAATGGCCATCACTTTCAAACTGGTTGCAATTATTCCTGTTATATGATGGAAACACTGTTGTATTTATATTGTATTTTATGCCTCTGGCGTTGACTTCTAAGGCCGTAGCTATTAGATGTGGTGGAGCAACGCCCTAGAGAGACGCCTAGGGTGCTCGGAACGTAGAAATGACCATTACTTTCACACTGGTTGCAATTATTCGTATTATACGATGGAAAAGCTGTTGTATTTATATCGTATTTTATGCTTCTGGCGTTGACTTCTAAGGCACTAACTATTCGATCTGGTGGAGCAACGCCCTAGAGTGAATCCTAGGTTGCCCGGAGCGTAGAATTGGCCATTACTTTCAAACTGGTTGCAATTATTCCTGTTATATGATGGAAACACTGTTGTATTTTTATTGCATTTTATGCTTCGGGCGTTAACTTCTAAGGCCCTAACAATTCAATCTGTTGGAGCAACGCCCTAGGGTGAAGCCTAGGTTGCTCGGAAAGTAGAAATGACCATAAGTTTCATACTGGTTGCAATTATTCGTTTTATACGATGGAAAATCTGTTGTATTTATATTGTATTTTATGCTTCTGGCGTTGGCTTCTAAGGCACTAACTATTCGATCTGGTGGAGCAACGCCCTAGAGTGAATCCTAGGTTGCCCGGAACGTAGAATTGGCCATCACTTTTAAACTGGTTGCAATTAATCCAGTTATACGATGGAAAAACTGTTGTATTTTTATTGCACTTTATGCTTCTGGCGTTCACTTCTTAGGCCCTAACTATTCGAACTGGTGGAACAACGGCTTAGGGTGAAGCCTAGGTTGCCCGGAATGTAGAAATGACCATAACTTTTACACTGGTAGCAATTATTCGTTTTATACAATGGAAAAACTGTTCTATTTATTTGGTATTTAATGCTTCGGTCGTTGGCTTCTAAGGCCCTAACTGTTTGATCTGGTGGAGCAACGCCCTAGAGTGAAGCCTAGGTTGCCCGGACCGAAGAATTGACCATAACTTTCACACTGGCTGCTAATATTCGTTTTATACGATGGAAAAACTGATATATTTATATTGTATTTTATGCTTCTGTCGTTGACTTCTTAGGCCCTAACTATTCGATCTGGTGGAACAACGGCTTAGGGTGAAGCCTAGGTTGCCCGGAACGTAGAATTGGCCATCACTTTCAAACTGGTTGCAATTATTCCTGATAGATGATGGAAACACTGTTGTATTTTTTTTGCATTTTATGGTTCGGGCGTTGACTTCTAAGGCCCTAACTATTGAATCTGTTGGAGCAACGCCCTAGGGTGAAGCCTAGGTAGCTCGGAAAGTAGAAATGACCATAAGTTTCATACTGGTTGCAATTATTCGTTTTATACGCTGGAAAAACTGTTGTATATATATTGTATTTTATGCTTCTGGCGTTGTCTTCTAAGGCACTAACTATTCGATCTGGTGGAGCAACGCCCTAGAGTGCAGCCTAGGTTGCCCGGAACGTAGAATTGGCCATCACTTTCAAAACAGGTTGCAATTATTCCTGTTATATGATGGAAACACTGTTGTATTTTTTTTGCATTTTATGGTTCGGGCGTTGACTTCTAAGACCCTAACTATTCAATCTGTTGGAGCAACGCCCTAGGGTGAAGCCTAGGTTGCTCGGAAAGTAGAAATGTCCATAAGATTCATACTGGTTGCAATTATTCGTTTTATACAATGAAAAAACTGTTGTATTTATATTGTATTTTATGCTTCTGGCGTTGACTTCTAAAGCACTAACTATTCGATCTGGTGGAGCAACGCCCTAGAGTGAATCCTAGGTTGCCCAGAACGTAGAATTGGCCATCACTTTCAAACTGGTTGCAATTATTCCTGTTATATGATGGAAACACTGTTGTATTTTTTTTGCATTTTATGGTTCGGGCGTTGGCTTCTGAGGCCCTAACTATTCAATCTGTTGGAGCAACGCCCTAGGGTGAAGCCTAGGTTGCTCGGAATGTAGAAATGACCATAAGTTTCATACTGGTTGCAATTATTCGTTTTATACAATGGAAAAACTGTTCTATTTATTTGGTATTTAATGCTTCGGGCGTTGGCTTCTAAGGCCCTAACTTTTTGATCTGGTGGAGCAACGCCCTAGAGTGAAGCCTAGGTTGCCCGGAACGAGGAAATGACCATAACTTTCACACTGGTTGCTATTATTCGTTTTATACAATGGAAAAACTGTTATATTTATATTGTATTTTATGCTTCTGGCGTTGACTTCTGAGGCTGTTGCTATTCGATGTGGTGGAAGAACGCCATAGAGTGAAGCCTAGGTAGCCCGGAACGTAGAAATGTCCATATCTTTCGCACTGTTTGCAATTATTCATTTAATACGATGGAAATGCTGTTGTATGTATATCGTATTTTATGCTTCTGGCGTTGACTTCTAAGGACCTAACTATTCGATCTGGTGGAGCAACGCCCTAGAGTGAAGCCTAGGTTGCCCGGAACGTAGAAATGACCATTACTTTCACACTGTTTGCTATTATTCATTTTGTACGATGGAAAAGCTGTTGGATTTATATTGTATTTTATGCCTCTGGCGTTGACTTCTAAGTCCCTAGCTACTCGATCTGGTAGAGCAACGCCCTAGAGTGAAACCTAGGTTATCCGGAACGTGGAAATGACCAGTACGTTCACACTGTTTGCAAATATACATTATATATGGTGGAAAATCTGTTGTATTTATGTTGTATTTTATGCTTCTGGCGTTGACTTCTTTGGCCCTAACTGTTCGATATAGTGGAAGAACGCCCTAGAGTGAAGCCTAGGTTGACCGGAACGAAGAAATGACCATCACTTTCAAACTGGTTGCAATTATTCCGGTTATATGATGGAAAAACTGTTGTATTTTTATTGCATTTTATGCTTCGGGCATTGACTTCTAAGGTCCTAACTGTTCAATCTGTTGGAGCGACGCCCTAGGGTGAAGCCTAGGTTGCCCGGAAAGTAGAAATGACCATAACTTTCACACTGCTTGCAATTATTCGTTTTATACGATTGAAAAGCTTTTGCAACTTTATTGTATTTTATTCTTCTGGCGTTGACTTCTAAGGCCGTAGCTATTAGATGTGGTGGAGCAACGCCCTAGAGTGATGCCTAGGTTGCCCGGAACGTAGATATGACCATAACTTTCATACTGGTTGCAATTCTTCGTTTTATACGATGGAATAGCTGTTGTATTAATATTGTATTTTATGCTTCTGGCGTTGACTTCTAAGGCACTAACTATGCGATCTTGCGGAACAACGCCCTGGGGTGAAACCTAGGTTGCCCGGAACGTAGAATTGGCCATCACTTTCAAACTGGTTGCAATTATTCCTGTTGTATGATGGAAACACTGTTGTATTTTTTTTGCATTTTATGGTTCGGCGTTGGCTTCTAAGGCCCTAACTGTTTGATCTGGTGGAGCAACGCCCTAGAGTGAAGCCTAGGTTGCCCGGAACGTAGAAATGACCATAACTTCCACACTGGTAGCAATTTTTCGTTTTATACGACGGAAAAAGTGTTTTATTTATTTTGTATTTTATGCTTCGGGCGTTGACTTCTAAGGCCCTAACTATTCGATCTGGTGGAGCAACAACCTAGAGTGAAGTCTAGGTTGCCCGGAACATGGAAATGACCATTACTTTCACACTGTTTGCAAATATACATTATATACGATGGAAAAGCTGTTGTATTTATATTGTGTTTTATGCTTCTGGCGTTCACTTCTTAGGCCCTAACTATTCGATCTGGTGGAACAACGACCTAGGGTGAAGCCCCGGTTGCCCGGAACGTAGAAATGACCATAACTTTTACACTGGTTGCTATCGTTCGTTTTATACGATAGAAAAACTGTTATATTTATATTGTATTTTATGCTTCTGGCGTTGACTTCTTAGGCCCTAACTTTTCGATCTGGCGGGACAACGCCCTAGGGTGAAACCTAGGTTACCCGGGACGTAGAAATGACCATTACTTTCACACTTGTTGCAATTATTCGTTTTATACGATGGAAAAGCTGTTGCATTTATATCGTATTTTATGCTTCTGGCGTTGACTTCTTGGGCCGTAACTATTCGGTCTGGTGGAGCAACGCCCTGGAGTGAAACCTAGGTTGCCCGGAACGTAGAATTGGCCATCACTTTCAAACTGGTTGCAATTATTCCTGATAGATGATGGAAGCACTGTGTTATTTTTTTTGAATTTTAAGGTTCGGGCGTTGACTTCTAAGGCCCTAACTATTCAATCTGTTGGGGCAACGCCCTAGGGTGAAGCCTAGGTAGCTCGGAAAGTAGAAATGACCATAAGTTTCATACTGGTTGCAATTATTCGTTTTATACGATGGAAAAGCTGTTGTATTTATATCGTATTTTATGCTTCTGGCGTTGACTTCTAAGGCACTAACTATTCGATCTGGTGGAGCAACGCCCTAAAGTGAATCCTAGGTTGCCCGGAGCGTAGAATTGGCCATCACTTTCAAACTGGTTGCTATTATTCCTGTTATATGATGGAAACACTGTTGTATTTTTATTGCATTTTATGGTTCGGGCGTTGACTTCTAAGGCCCTAACTATTCAATTTGTTGGAGCATCGCCCTAGGGTGAAGCCTAGGTTGCTCGGAAAGTAGAAATGACCATAAGTTTCATACTGGTTGCAATTATTCGTTTTATACGATGGAAAATCTGTTGTATTTATATTGTATTTTATGCTTCTGGCGTTTACTTCTAAAGCACTAACTATTCGATCTGGTGGAGCAACGCCCTAGAGTGAATCCTAGGTTGCCCGGAACGTAGAATTGGCCATCACTTTCAAACTGGTTGCAATTAATCCAGTTATACGATGGAAAAACTGTTGTATTCTTATTTCATTTTATGCTTCTGGCGTTCACTTCTTAGGCTCTAACTATTCGATCTGGTGGAACAACGGCTTAGGGTGAAGCCTAGGTTGCCCGGAACGTAGAAATGGCCATAACTTTTACACTGGTAGCAATTATTCGTTTTATACAATGGAAAAACTGTTCTATTTATTTGGTATTTAATGCTTCGGGCGTTGGCTTCTAAGGCCCTAACTGTTTGATCTGGTGGAGCAACGCCCTAGAGTGAAGCCTAGGTTGCCTGGAACGTAGAAATGACCATCACTTTCACACGGGTTGCAATTATTCCGGTTATAGGATGGAAAGACTGTTGTATTTTTATTGTATTTTATACTTCAGGCGTTGACTTCTTAGGCCGTATCTATTCGGTCTGGTGGAGCAACGCCCTGGAGTGAAACCTAGGTTGCCCGGAACGAAGAATTGGCCATCACTTTCAAACTGGTTGCAATTATTGCTGATATATGATGGAAACACTGTTGTATTTTTTTTGCATTTTATGGTTCGGGCGTTGACTTCTAAGGCCCTAACTATTCAATCTGTTGGAGCAGCGCCCTAGTGTGAAGCCTAGGTAGCTCGGAAAGTAGAAATGACCATAAGTTTCATACTGGTTGCAATTATTCGTTTTATACGATGGAAAAACTGTTGTATTTATATTGTATTTTATGCTTCTGGCGTTGTCTTCTAAGGCACTAACTATTCGATCTGGTGGAGCAACGCCCTAGAGTGAAGCCTAGGTTGCCCGGAACGTAGAATTGGCCATTACTTTCAAACTGGATGCAATTATTCCTGTTATATGATGGAAACACTGTTGTATTTTTATTGTATTTTATACTTCAGGCGTTGACTTCTGAGGCCGTAGCCATTCGATGTGGTGGAAGAACGCCATAGAGTGAAGCCTAGGTTGCCCGGAACGTAGAAATGACCATAACTTTTACACTGGTAGCAATTATTCGTTTTATACAATGGAAAAACTGTTCTATTTATTTTGTATTTTATGCTTCGGGCGTTGACTTCTAAGGCCCTAACTGTTTGATCTGGTGGAGCGACGCCCTAAAGTGAATCCTAGGTAGCCCGGAGCGTAGAATTGGCCATCACTTTCAAACTGGTTGCAATTATTCCTGTTATATGATGGAAACAATGTTGTATTTTCTTTGCATTTTATGGTTCGGGCGTTGGCTTTTGAGGCCCTAACTATTCAATCTGTTGGAGCAACGCCCTAGGGTGAAGCCTAGGTTGCTCGGAAAGTAGAAATGACCATAAGTTCCATACTGGTTGCAATTACTCGTCTTATACAATGGAAAAACTGGTCTATTTATTTGGTATTTAATGATTCGGGCGTTGGCTTCTAAGGCCCTAACTGTTTGATCTGGTGGAGTAACGCCCTAGAGTGAAGCCTAGGTTGCCCGGAACGAAGAAATGACCATAACATTCACACTGGTTGCAATTATTCGTATTATACGATGGAAAAGCTGTTGTATTTATATCGTATTTTATGCTTCTGGCGTTGACTTCTAAGGCACTAACTATTCGATCTGGTGGAGCAACGCCCTAGAGTGAATCCTAGGTTGCCCGGAGCGTAGAATTGGCCATCACTTTCAAACTGGTTGCAATTATTCCTGTTATATGATGGAAACACTGTTGCATTTTTATTGCATTTTATGCTTCGGGCGTTAACTTCTAAGGCCCTAACAATTCAATCTGTTGGAGCAACGCCCTAGGGTGAAGCCTAGGTTGCTCGGAAAGTAGAAATGACCATAAGTTTCATACTGGTTGCAATTATTCGTTTTATACGATGGAAAATCTGTTGTATTTATATTGTATTTTATGCTTCTGGCGTTGGCTTCTAAGGCACTAACTATTCGATCTGGTGGAGCAACGCCCTAGAGTGAATCCTAGGTTGCCCGGAACGTAGAATTGGCCATCACTTTCAAACTGGTTGCAATTAATCCAGTTATACGATGGAAAAACTGTTGTATTTTTATTGCACTTTATGCTTCTGGCGTTCACTTCTTAGGCCCTAACTATTCGAACTGGTGGAACAACGGCTTAGGGTGAAGCCTAGGTTGCCCGGAACGTAGAAATGACCATAACTTTTACACTGGTAGCAATTATTCGTTTTATACAATGGAAAAACTGTTCTATTTATTTGGTATTTAATGCTTCGGTCGTTGGCTTCTAAGGCCCTAACTGTTTGATCTGGTGGAGCAACGCCCTAGAGTGAAGCCTAGGTTGCCCGGACCGAAGAATTGACCGTAACTTTCACACTGGCTGCTAATATTCGTTTTATACGATGGAATAACTGATATATTTATATTGTATTTTATGCTTCTGTCGTTGACTTCTTAGGCCCTAACTATTCGATCTGGTGGAACAACGGCTTAGGGTGAAGCCTACGTTGTCTGGAACGTAGAAATGACCATCACTTTCACACGGGTTGCAATTATTCCGGTTATAGGATGGAAAGACTGGTGTACTTTTATTGTATTTTATACTTCAGGCGTTGACTTCTGAGGCCGTAGCTATTCGATGTGGTGGAAGAACGCCATAGAGTGAAGCCTAGGATGCCCGGAACGTAGAAATGGCCATCACTTTCAAACTGGTTGCAATTATTCCTGTTATATGATGGAAACACTGTTGTATTTATATTGTATTTTATGCCTCTGGCGTTGACTTCTAAGGCCGTAGCTATTAGATGTGGTGGAGCAACGCCCTAGAGAGACGCCTAGGGTGCTCGGAACGTAGAAATGACCATTACTTTCACACTGGTTGCAATTATTCGTATTATACGATGGAAAAGCTGTTGTATTTATATCGTATTTTATGCTTCTGGCGTTGACTTCTAAGGCACTAACTATTCGATCTGGTGGAGCAACGCCCTAGAGTGAATCCTAGGTTGCCCGGAGCGTAGAATTGGCCATCACTTTCAAACTGGTTGCAATTATTCCTGTTATATGATGGAAACACTGTTGTATTTTTATTGCATTTTATGCTTCGGGCGTTAACTTCTAAGGCCCTAACAATTCAATCTGTTGGAGCAACGCCCTAGGGTGAAGCCTAGGTTGCTCGGAAAGTAGAAATGACCATAAGTTTCATACTTGTTGCAATTATTCGTTTTATACGATGGAAAATCTGTTGTATTTATATTGTATTTTATGCTTCTGGCGTTGGCTTCTAAGGCACTAACTATTCGATCTGGTGGAGCAACGCCCTAGAGTGAATCCTAGGTTGCCCGGAACGTAGAATTGGCCATCACTTTTAAACTGGTTGCAATTAATCCAGTTATACGATGGAAAAACTGTTGTATTTTTATTGCACTTTATGCTTCTGGCGTTCACTTCTTAGGCCCTAACTATTCGAACTGGTGGAACAACGGCTTAGGGTGAAGCCTAGGTTGCCCGGAACGTAGAAATGACCATAACTTTTACACTGGTAGCAATTATTCGTTTTATACAATGGAAAAACTGTTCTATTTATTTGGTATTTAATGCTTCGGTCGTTGGCTTCTAAGGCCCTAACTGTTTGATCTGGTGGAGCAACGCCCTAGAGTGAAGCCTAGGTTGCCCGGACCGAAGAATTGACCATAACTTTCACACTGGCTGCTAATATTCGTTTTATACGATGGAAAAACTGATATATTTATATTGTATTTTATGCTTCTGTCGTTGACTTCTTAGGCCCTAACTATTCGATCTGGTGGAACAACGGCTTAGGGTGAAGCCTAGGTTGCCCGGAACGTAGAATTGGCCATCACTTTCAAACTGGTTGCAATTATTCCTGATAGATGATGGAAACACTGTTGTATTTTTTTTGCATTTTATGGTTCGGGCGTTGACTTCTAAGGCCCTAACTATTGAATCTGCTGGAGCAACGCCCTAGGGTGAAGCCTAGGTAGCTCGGAAAGTAGAAATGACCATAAGTTTCATACTGGTTGCAATTATTCGTTTTATACGCTGGAAAAACTGTTGTATATATATTGTATTTTATGCTTCTGGCGTTGTCTTCTAAGGCACTAACTATTCGATCTGGTGGAGCAACGCCCTAGAGTGCAGCCTAGGTTGCCCGGAACGTAGAATTGGCCATCACTTTCAAAACAGGTTGCAATTATTCCTGTTATATGATGGAAACACTGTTGTATTTTTTTTGCATTTTATGGTTCGGGCGTTGACTTCTAAGACCCTAACTATTCAATCTGTTGGAGCAACGCCCTAGGGTGAAGCCTAGGTTGCTCGGAAAGTAGAAATGTCCATAAGATTCATACTGGTTGCAATTATTCGTTTTATACAATGAAAAAACTGTTGTATTTATATTGTATTTTATGCTTCTGGCGTTGACTTCTAAAGCACTAACTATTCGATCTGGTGGAGCAACGCCCTAGAGTGAATCCTAGGTTGCCCAGAACGTAGAATTGGCCATCACTTTCAAACTGGTTGCAATTATTCCTGTTATATGATGGAAACACTGTTGTATTTTTTTTGCATTTTATGGTTCGGGCGTTGGCTTCTGAGGCCCTAACTATTCAATCTGTTGGAGCAACGCCCTAGGGTGAAGCCTAGGTTGCTCGGAATGTAGAAATGACCATAAGTTTCATACTGGTTGCAATTATTCGTTTTATACAATGGAAAAACTGTTCTATTTATATGGTATTTAATGCTTCGGGCGTTGGCTTCTAAGGCCCTAACTTTTTGATCTGGTGGAGCAACGCCCTAGAGTGAAGCCTAGGTTGCCCGGAACGAGGAAATGACCATAACTTTCACACTGGTTGCTATTATTCGTTTTATACAATGGAAAAACTGTTATATTTATATTGTATTTTATGCTTCTGGCGTTGACTTCTGAGGCTGTTGCTATTCGATGTGGTGGAAGAACGCCATAGAGTGAAGCCTAGGTAGCCCGGAACGTAGAAATGTCCATATCTTTCGCACTGTTTGCAATTATTCATTTAATACGATGGAAATGCTGTTGTATGTATATCGTATTTTATGCTTCTGGCGTTGACTTCTAAGGACCTAACTATTCGATCTGGTGGAGCAACGCCCTAGAGTGAAGCCTAGGTTGCCCGGAACGTAGAAATGACCATTACTTTCACACTGTTTGCTATTATTCATTTTGTACGATGGAAAAGCTGTTGGATTTATATTGTATTTTATGCCTCTGGCGTTGACTTCTAAGTCCCTAGCTACTCGATCTGGTAGAGCAACGCCCTAGAGTGAAACCTAGGTTATCCGGAACGTGGAAATGACCAGTACGTTCACACTGTTTGCAAATATACATTATATATGGTGGAAAATCTGTTGTATTTATGTTGTATTTTATGCTTCTGGCGTTGACTTCTTTGGCCCTAACTGTTCGATATAGTGGAAGAACGCCCTAGAGTGAAGCCTAGGTTGACCGGAACGAAGAAATGACCATCACTTTCAAACTGGTTGCAATTATTCCGGTTATATGATGGAAAAACTGTTGTATTTTTATTGCATTTTATGCTTCGGGCATTGACTTCTAAGGTCCTAACTGTTCAATCTGTTGGAGCGACGCCCTAGGGTGAAGCCTAGGTTGCCCGGAAAGTAGAAATGACCATAACTTTCACACTGCTTGCAATTATTCGTTTTATACGATTGAAAAGCTTTTGCAACTTTATTGTATTTTATTCTTCTGGCGTTGACTTCTAAGGCCGTAGCTATTAGATGTGGTGGAGCAACGCCCTAGAGTGATGCCTAGGTTGCCCGGAACGTAGATATGACCATAACTTTCATACTGGTTGCAATTCTTCGTTTTATACGATGGAATAGCTGTTGTATTAATATTGTATTTTATGCTTCTGGCGTTGACTTCTAAGGCACTAACTATGCGATCTTGCGGAACAACGCCCTGGGGTGAAACCTAGGTTGCCCGGAACGTAGAATTGGCCATCACTTTCAAACTGGTTGCAATTATTCCTGTTGTATGATGGAAACACTGTTGTATTTTTTTTGCATTTTATGGTTCGGCGTTGGCTTCTAAGGCCCTAACTGTTTGATCTGGTGGAGCAACGCCCTAGAGTGAAGCCTAGGTTGCCCGGAACGAAGAAATGAACATAACTTTCACACTGGCTGTTATTATTCGTTTTATACGATAGAAAAACTGATATATTTATATTGTATTTTATGCTTCTGTCGTTGACTTCTTAGGCCGTAACTATTCGATCTGGTGGAACAACACCCTAGAGTGAAGCCTAGGTTGCCTGGAACGTAGAAATGACCAGCACTTTCACACTGGTTGCAATTATTCCGGTTATAGGATGGAAAGACTGCTGTATTTATATTGTATTTTATGCCTCTGGCGTTGACTTCTAAGGCCGTAGCTATTAGATGTGGTGGAGCAACGCCCTAGAGAGGCGCCTAGGTTGCTCGGAACGTGGATATGACCATTACTTTCACACTGTTTGCAAATATACATTATATACGATGGAAAAGCTGTTGTATTTTATGCTTCTGTCGTTGACTTCTTAGGCCCTAACTATTCGATCTGGTGGAGCAACGACCTAGAGTGAAACCTAGGTTGCCGGGAACGTAGAAATGACCATTACTTTCACACTGGTTGCAATTATTCGTTTTATACGATGGAAAAACTGTTGCATCTTTATTGTATTTTATGCTTCTGGCGTTGACTTCTAAGGCCCTAACTATTCGATCAGGTGGAGCTACGCCCTAGAGTGAAGCCTAGGTTGCTCGGAATGTAGAAATGACCATAACATTCACACTGGTTGCAATTATTCGTTTTATACGATGGAAAAGCTGTTGCATTTATATCGTATTTTATGCTTCTGGCGTTGACTTCTTAGGCCGTAACTATTCGGTCTGGTGGAGCAACGCCCTGGAGTGAAACCTATATTGCCCGGAACGTAGAATTGGCCATCACTTTCAAACTGGTTGCAATTATTCCTGATAGATGATGGAAACACTGTTGTATTTTTTTTGCATTTTATGGTTCGGGCGTTGACTTCTAAGGCCCTAACTATTCAACCTGTTGGAGCAACGACCTAGGGTGAAGCCTAGGTAGCTCGGAAAGTAGAAATGACCATAAGTTTCATACTGGTTGCAATTATTCGTTTTATACGATGGAAAAACTGTTGTATTTATATTGTATTTTATGCTTCTGGCGTTGTCTTCTAAGGCACTAACTATTCGATCTGGTGGAGCAACGCCCTAGAGTGAAGCCTAGGTTGCCCGGAACGTAGAATTGGCCATCACTTTCAAACCGGTTGCAATTATTCCTGTTATATGATGGAAACGATATTGTATTTTTATTGTATTTTATACTTCAGGCGTTGACTTCTGAGGCCGTAGCTATTCGATGTGGTGGAAGAACGCCATAGAGTGAAGCCTAGGTTGCCCGGAACGTAGAAATGACCATAACTTTTACACTGGTAGCAATTATTCGTTTTATACAATGGAAAAACTGTTCTATTTATTTTGTATGTTATGCTTCGGGCGTTGACTTCTAAGGCCCTAACTGTTTGATCTGGTGGAGCAACGCCCTAGAGTGAATCCTAGGTTGCCCGGAGCGTAGAATTGGCCATCACTTTCAAACTGGTTGCAATTATTCCTGATAGATGATGGAAACACTGTTGTATTTTTTTTGCATTTTATGGTTCGGGCGTTGACTTCTAAGGCCCTAGCTATTCAATCTGTTGGAGCAACGCCCTAGGGTGAAGCCTAGGTAGCTCGGAAAATAGAAATGACCATAAGTTTCATATTGGTTGCAATTATTCGTTTTATACGATGGAAAAACTGTTGTATATATATTGTATTTTATGCTTCTGGCGATGACTTCTAAAGCACTAACTATTCGATCTGGTGGAGCAACGCCCTAGAGTGAATCCTAGGTTGCCCGGAACGTAGAATTGGCCATCACTTTCAAACTGGTTGCAATTAATCCAGTTATACGATGGAAAAACTGTTGTAGTTTTATTGCATTTTATGCTTCTGGCGTTCACTTCTTAGGCCCTAACTATTCGAACTGGTGGAACAACCGCTTAGGGTGAAGCCTAGGTTGCCCGGAACGTAGAAATGAACATAACTTTTACACTGGTAGCAATTATTCGTTTTATACAATGGAAAAACTGTTCTATTTATTTGGTATTTAATGCTTCGGTTGTTGGCTTCTAAGGCCCTAACTGTTTGATTTGGTGGAGCAACACCCTACAGTGAAGCCTAGGTTGCCCGGAACGAAGAATTGACCATAACTTTCACACTGGCTGCTATTATTCGTTTTATACGATGGAAAAACTGATATATTTATATTGTATTTTATGCTTCTGTCGTTGACTTCTTACGCCCTAACTATTCGATCTGGTGGAACAACGCCCTAGAGTGAAGCTTAGGTTGCCTGGAACGTAGAAATGACCATCACTTTCACATGGGTTGCAATTATTCCGGTTATAGGATGGAAAGACTGTTGTATTTTTATTGTATTTTATACTTCAGACGTAGACTTCTGAGGCCGTAGCTATTCGATGTGGTGGAAGAACGCCATAGAGTGAAGCCTAGGCTGCCCGGAACGTAGAAATGACCATAACATTTACACTGGTAGCAATTATTCGTTTTATACAATGGAAAAACTGTTCTATTTATTTGGTATTTAATGCTTCGGGCGTTGGCTTCTAAGGCCCTAACTGTTTGATCTGGTGGAGCTACGCCCTAGGGTGAAGCCGAGGTTGCCCGGAACGAAGAAATGACCATAACTTTCACACTGGTTGCTATTATTCGTTTTATACGATGGAAAAACTGATATATTTATATTGTACTTTATGCTTCTGGCGTTGACTTCTAAGGCCCTACCTGTTCGATCTAGTAGAGCAACGCCCTAGAGTGTAGCCTAGGTTGCCCGGAAAGGAGAAATGACCATCACTTTCAAACTGGTTGCAATTAATCCAGTTATACGATGGAAACACTGTTGTATTTTTATTACATTTTATGCTTCTGGCGTTCACTTCTTAGGTCCTAACTATTCGATCTGGTGGAACAACGGCTTAAGGTGAAGCCTACGTTGCCCGGAACGTAGAAATGACCATAACTTTTACACTGGTAGCAATTATTCGTTTTATACAATGGAAAAACTGTTCCATTTATTTGGTATTTAATGCTTCGAGCGTTGGCTTCTAATGCCCTAACTGTTTGATCTGGTGGCGCAACGCCCTAGAGTGAAGCCTAGGTTGCCCGGAATGTAGAAATGACCATAACTTTCACACTGGCTGCTATTATTCGTTTTATACGATGGAAAAACTGATATATTTATATTGTACTTTATGCTTCTGTCGTTGACTTCTTAGGCTCTAACTATTCGATCTGGTGGAACTACGGCTTAGGGTGAAGCCTAGGTTGCCCGGAACGTAGAAATGGCCATAACTTTTACACTGGTAGCAATTATTCGTTTTATGCAATGGAAAAACTGTTCTATTTATTTGGTATTTAATGCTTCGGGCGTTGGCTTCTAAGGCCCTAACTGTTTGATCTGGTGGAGCAACGCCCTAGAGTGAAGCCTAGGTTGCCTGGAACGTAGAAATGACCATCACTTTCACACGGGTTGCAATTATTCCGGTTGTAGGATGGAAAGGCTGTTGTATTTTTATTGTATTTTATACTTCAGGCGTTGACTTCTTAGGCCGTATCTATTCGGTCTGGTGGAGCAACGCCCTGGAGTGAAACCTAGGTTGCCCGGAACGAAGAATTGGCCATCACTTTCAAACTGGTTGCAATTATTGCTGATAGATGATGGAAACACTGTTGTATTTTTTTTGCATTTTATGGTTCGGGCGTTGACTTCTAAGGCCCTAACTATTCAATCTGTTGGAGCAACGCCCTAGTGTGAAGCCTAGGTAGCTCGGAAAGTAGAAATGACCATAAGTTTCATACTGGTTGCAATTATTCGTTTTATACGATGGAAAAACTGTTGTATTTATATTGTATTTTAAGCTTCTGGCGTTGTCTTCTAAGGCACTAACTATTCGATCTGGTGGAGCAACGCCCTAGAGTGAAGCCTAGGTTGCCCGGAACGTAGAATTGGCCATCACTTTCAAACTGGTTGCAATTATTCCTGTTATATGATGGAAACACTGTTGTATTTTTATTGTATTTTATACTTCAGGCGTTGACTTCTGAGGCCGTAGCTATTCGATGTGGTAGAAGAACGCCATAGAGTGAAGCCTAGGTTGCCCGGAACGTAGAAATGACCATAACTTTTACACTGGTAGCAATTATTCGTTTTATACAATGGAAAAACTGTTCTATTTATTTTGTATTTTATGCTTCGGGCGTTGACTTCTAAGGCCCTAACTGTTTGATCTGGTGGAGCGACGCCCTAAAGTGAATCCTAGGTTGCCCGGAGCGTAGAATTGGCCATCACTTTCAAACTGGTTGCAATTATTCCTGATAGATGATGGAAGCACTGTGGTATTTTTTTTGAATTTTAAGGTTCGGGCGTTGACTTCTAAGGCCCTAACTATTCAATCTGTTGGGGCAACGCCCTAGGGTGAAGCCTAGGTAGCTCGGAAAGTAGAAATGACCATAAGTTTCATACTGGTTGCAATTATTCGTTTTATACGATGGAAAAGCTGTTGTATTTATATCGTATTTTATGCTTCTGGCGTTGACTTCTAAGGCACTAACTATTCGATCTGGTGGAGCAACGCCCTAAAGTGAATCCTAGGTTGCCCGGAGCGTAGAATTGGCCATCAATTTCAAACTGGTTGCTATTATTCCTGTTATATGATGGAAACACTGTTGTATTTTTATTGCATTTTATGGTTCGGGCGTTGACTTCTAAGGCCCTAACTATTCAATCTGTTGGAGCATCGCCCTAGGGTGAAGCCTAGGTTGCTCGGAAAGTAGAAATGACCATAAGTTTCATACTGGTTGCAATTATTCGTTTTATACGATGGAAAATCTGTTGTATTTATATTGTATTTTATGCTTCTGGCGTTTACTTCTAAGGCACTAACTATTCGATCTGGTGGAGCAACGCCCTAGAGTGAATCCTAGGTTGCCCGGAACGTAGAATTGGCCATCACTTTCAAACTGGTTGCAATTAATCCAGTTATACGATGGAAAAACTGTTGTATTCTTATTTCATTTTATGCTTCTGGCGTTCACTTCTTAGGCTCTAACTATTCGATCTGGTGGAACAACGGATTAGGGTGAAGCCTAGGTTGCCCGGAACGTAGAAATGGCCATAACCTTTACACTGGTAGCAATTATTCGTTTTATACAATGGAAAAACTGTTCTATTTATTTGGTATTTAATGCTTCAGGCGTTGGCTTCTAAGGCCCTAACTGTTTGATCTGGTGGAGCAACGCCCTAGAGTGAAGCCTAGGTTGCCTGGAACGTAGAAATGACCATCACTTTCACACGGGTTGCAATTATTCCGGTTATAGGATGGAAAGACTGTTGTATTTTTATTGTATTTTATACTTCAGGCGTTGACTTCTTAGGCCGTATCTATTCGGTCTGGTGGAGCAACGCCCTGGAGTGAAACCTAGGTTGCCCGGAACGAAGAATTGGCCATCACTTTCAAACTGGTTGCAATTATTGCTGATAGATGATGGAAACACTGTTGTATTTTTTTTGCATTTTATGGTTCGGGCGTTGACTTCTAAGGCCCTAACTATTCAATCTGTTGGAGCAACGCCCTAGTGTGAAGCCTAGGTAGCTCGGAAAGTAGAAATGACCATAAGTTTCATACTGGTTGCAATTATTCGTTTTATACGATGGAAAAACTGTTGTATTTATATTGTATTTTATGCTTCTGGCGTTGTCTTCTAAGGCACTAACTATTCGATCTGGTGGAGCAACGCCCTAGAGTGAAGCCTAGGTTGCCCGGAACGTAGAATTGGCCATCACTTTCAAACTGGTTGCAATTATTCCTGTTATATGATGGAAACACTGTTGTATTTTTATTGTATTTTATACTTCAGGCGTTGACTTCTGAGGCCGTAGCTATTCGATGTGGTGGAAGAACGCCATAGAGTGAAGCCTAGGATGCCCGGAACGTAGAAATGACCATAACTTTTACACTGGTAGCAATTATTCGTTTTATACAATGGAAAAACTGTTCTATTTATTTTGTATTTTATGCTTCGGGCGTTGACTTCTAAGGCCCTAACTGTTTGATCTGGTGGAGCAACGCCCTAAAGTGAATCCTAGGTTGCCCGGAACGTAGAATTGGCCATCACTTTCAAACTGGTTGCAATTATTCCTGTTATATGATGGAAACACTGTTGTATTTTTATTGTATTTTATACTTCAGGCGTTGACTTCTGAGGCCGTAGCTATTCGATGTGGTAGAAGAACGCCATAGAGTGAAGCCTAGGTTGCCCGGAACGTAGAAATGACCATAACTTTTACACTGGTAGCAATTATTCGTTTTATACAATGGAAAAACTGTTCTATTTATTTTGTATTTTATGCTTCGGGCGTTGACTTCTAAGGCCCTAACTGTTTGATCTGGTGGAGCGACGCCCTAAAGTGAATCCTAGGTTGCCCGGAGCGTAGAATTGGCCATCACTTTCAAACTGGTTGCAATTATTCCTGATAGATGATGGAAGCACTGTGGTATTTTTTTTGAATTTTAAGGTTCGGGCGTTGACTTCTAAGGCCCTAACTATTCAATCTGTTGGGGCAACGCCCTAGGGTGAAGCCTAGGTAGCTCGGAAAGTAGAAATGACCATAAGTTTCATACTGGTTGCAATTATTCGTTTTATACGATGGAAAAGCTGTTGTATTTATATCGTATTTTATGCTTCTGGCGTTGACTTCTAAGGCACTAACTATTCGATCTGGTGGAGCAACGCCCTAAAGTGAATCCTAGGTTGCCCGGAGCGTAGAATTGGCCATCAATTTCAAACTGGTTGCTATTATTCCTGTTATATGATGGAAACACTGTTGTATTTTTATTGCATTTTATGGTTCGGGCGTTGACTTCTAAGGCCCTAACTATTCAATCTGTTGGAGCATCGCCCTAGGGTGAAGCCTAGGTTGCTCGGAAAGTAGAAATGACCATAAGTTTCATACTGGTTGCAATTATTCGTTTAATACGATGGAAAATCTGTTGTATTTATATTGTATTTTATGCTTCTGGCGTTTACTTCTAAGGCACTAACTATTCGATCTGGTGGAGCAACGCCCTAGAGTGAATCCTAGGTTGCCCGGAACGTAGAATTGGCCATCACTTTCAAACTGGTTGCAATTAATCCAGTTATACGATGGAAAAACTGTTGTATTCTTATTTCATTTTATGCTTCTGGCGTTCACTTCTTAGGCTCTAACTATTCGATCTGGTGGAACAACGGATTAGGGTGAAGCCTAGGTTGCCCGGAACGTAGAAATGGCCATAACCTTTACACTGGTAGCAATTATTCGTTTTATAAAATGGAAAAACTGTTCTATTTATTTGGTATTTAATGCTTCAGGCGTTGGCTTCTAAGGCCCTAACTGTTTGATCTGGTGGAGCAACGCCCTAGAGTGAAGCCTAGGTTGCCTGGAACGTAGAAATGACCATCACTTTCACACGGGTTGCAATTATTCCGGTTATAGGATGGAAAGACTGTTGTATTTTTATTGTATTTTATACTTCAGGCGTTGACTTCTTAGGCCGTATCTATTCGGTCTGGTGGAGCAACGCCCTGGAGTGAAACCTAGGTTGCCCGGAACGAAGAATTGGCCATCACTTTCAAACTGGTTGCAATTATTGCTGATAGATGATGGAAACACTGTTGTATTTTTTTTGCATTTTATGGTTCGGGCGTTGACTTCTAAGGCCCTAACTATTCAATCTGTTGGAGCAACGCCCTAGTGTGAAGCCTAGGTAGCTCGGAAAGTAGAAATGACCATAAGTTTCATACTGGTTGCAATTATTCGTTTTATACGATGGAAAAACTGTTGTATTTATATTGTATTTTATGCTTCTGGCGTTGTCTTCTAAGGCACTAACTATTCGATCTGGTGGAGCAACGCCCTAGAGTGAAGCCTAGGTTGCCCGGAACGTAGAATTGGCCATCACTTTCAAACTGGTTGCAATTATTCCTGTTATATGATGGAAACACTGTTGTATTTTTATTGTATTTTATACTTCAGGCGTTGACTTCTGAGGCCGTAGCTATTCGATGTGGTGGAAGAACGCCATAGAGTGAAGCCTAGGTTGCCCGGAACGTAGAAATGACCATAACTTTTACACTGGTAGCAATTATTCGTTTTATACAATGGAAAAACTGTTCTATTTATTTTGTATTTTATGCTTCGGGCGTTGACTTCTAAGGCCCTAACTGTTTGATCTGGTGGAGCAACGCCCTAAAGTGAATCCTAGGTTGCCCGGAGCGTAGAATTGGCCATCACTTTCAAACTGGTTGCAATTATTCCTGTTATATGATGGAAACACTGTTGTATTTTTATTGCATTTTATGCTTCGGGCGTTGACCTCTAAGGCCCTAACAATTCAATCTGTTGGAGCAACGCCCTAGGGTGAAGCCTAGGTTGCTCGGAAAGTAGAAATGACCATAAGTTTCATACTGGTTGCAATTATTCGTTGTATACGATGGAAAAAGTGTTGTATTTATATTGTACTTTTTGCATCTGGCGTTGACTTCTAAGGCCCTAGCTATTCGATCCAGTACAGCAACGCCCTAGAGTGTAGCCTAGGTTGCCCGGAAAGGAGAAATGACCATCACTTTCAAACTGGTTGCAATTAATCCAGTTATACGATGGAAAGACTGTTGTATTTTTATTGCATTTTATGCTTCTGGCGTTCACTTCTTAGGCCCTAACTATTCGATCTGGTGGAACAACGGCTTAGGGTGAAGCCTAGGTTGCCCGGAACGTAGAATTGGCCATAACTTTCAAACTGGTTGCAATTATTCCTGATAGATGAAGGAAACACTGTTGTATTTTTTTTGCATTTTATGGTTCGGGCGTTGACTTCTAAGGCCCTAACTATTGAATCTGTCGGAGCAACGCCCTAGGGTGAAGCCTAGGTAGCTCGGAAAGTAGAAATGACCATAAGTTTCATACTGGTTGCAATTATTCGTTTTATACGATGGAAAAACAGTTGTATATATATTGTATTTTATGCTTCTGGCGTTATCTTCTAAGGCACTAACTATTCGATCTGGTGGAGCAACGCCCTAGAGTGCAGCCTAGGTTGCCCGGAACGTAGAATTGGCCATTACTTTCAAACTGGTTGCAATTATTCCTGTTATATGATGGAAACAATGTTGTATTTTCTTTGCATTTTATGGTTCGGGCGTTGGCTTTTGAGGCCCTAACTATTCAATCTGTTGGAGCAACGCCCTAGGGTGAAGCCTAGGTTGCTCGGAAAGTAGAAATGACCATAAGTTTCATACTGGTTGCAATTATTCGTTTTATACGATGGAAAATCTGTTGTATTTATATTGTATTTTATGCTTCTGGCGTTGGCTCCTAAGGCACTACCTATTCGACCTGGTGGAGCAACGCCCTAGAGTGAATCCTAGGTTGCCCGGAACGTAGAATTGGCCATCACTTTCAAACTGGTTGCAATTAATCCAGTTATGCGATGGAAAAACTGATATATTTATATTGTATTTTATGCTTCTGTCGTTGACTTCTGAGGCCGTAGCGATTCGATGTGGTGGAAGAACGCCATAGAGTGAAGCCTAGGTTGCCCGGAATGTAAAAATGACCATAACTTTTACACTGGTAGCAATTATTCGTTTTATACAATGGAAAAACTGTTCTATTTATTTTGTATTTTATGCTTCGGGCGTTGACTTCTAAGGCCCTAACTGTTTGATCTGGTGGATCAACGCCCTAGAGCGAAGCCTAGGTTGCCCGGAACGTAGAATTGGCCATCACTTTCAAACTGGTTGCAATTAATCCAGTTATACGATGGAAAAACTGTTGTATTTTTATTGCATTTTATGCTTCTGGCGTTCACTTCTTAGGCCCTAACTATTCGATCTGGTGGAACAACGGCTTAAGGTGAAGCCTAACTTGCTCGGAAAGTAGAAATGACCATAAGTTTCATACTGGTTTCAATTATTCGTTTTATACGATGGAAATGCTGTTGTATTTATATTGTATTTTATGCTTCTGGCGTTGACTTCTAAGGCACTAACTATTCGATCTGGTGGAGCAACGCAATAGAGTGATGCCTAGGTTGCCCGGAACGTAGAATTGGCCATAACTTTTACACTGGTAGCAATTATTCGTTTTATACAATGGAAAAACTGTTCTATTTATTTGGTATTTAATGCTTCGAGCGTTGGCTTCTGAGGCCCAAACTGTTTGATCTGGTGGCGCAACGCCCTAGAGTGAAGCCTAGGTTCCCCGGAATGTAGAAATGACCATAACTTTCACACTGGCTGCTATTATTCGTTTTATACGATGGAAAAACTGATATATTTATATTGTATTTTATGCTTCTGTCGTTGACTTCTTAGGCCCTAACTATTCGATCTGGTGGAACAACGGCTTAGGGTGAAGCCTAGGTTGCCCGGAACGTAGAATTGGCCATCACTTTCAAACTGGTTGCAATTATTCCTGATAGATGATGGAAACACTGTTGTATTTTTTTTGCATTTTATGGTTCGGGCGTTGACTTCTAAGGCCCTAACTATTGAATCTGTTGGAGCAACGCCCTAGGGTGAAGCCTAGGTAGCTCGGAAAGTAGAAATGACCATAAGTTTCATACTGGTTGCAATTATTCGTTTTATACGCTGGAAAAACTGTTGTATATATATTGTATTTTATGATTCTGGCGTTGTCTTCTAAGGCACTAACTATTCGATCTGGTGGAGCAACGCCCTAGGGTGCAGTCTAGGTTGCCTGGAACGTAGAATTGGCCATCACTTTCAAACTGGTTGCAATTATTCCTGTTATATGATGGAAACACTGTTGTATTTTTTTTGCATTTTATGGTTCGGGCGTTGACTTCTAAGACCCTAACTATTCAATCTGTTGGAGCAACGCCCTAGGGTGAAGCCTAGGTTGCTCGGAAAGTAGAAATGTCCATAAGATTCATACTGGCTGCAATTATTCGTTTTATACAATGAAAAAACTGTTGTATTTATATTGTATTTTATGCTTCTGGCGTTGACTTCTAAAGCACTAACTATTCGATCTGGTGGAGCAACGCCCTAGAGTGAATCCTAGGTTGCCCAGAACGTAGAATTGGCCATCACTTTCAAACTGGTTGCAATTATTCCTGTTATATGATGGAAACACTGTTGTATTTTTTTTGCATTTTATGGTTCGGGCGTTGGCTTCTGAGGCCCTAACTATTCAATCTGTTGGAGCAACGCCCTAGGGTGAAGCCTAGGTTGCTCGGAATGTAGAAATGACCATAAGTTTCATACTGGTTGCAATTATTCGTTTTATACAATGGAAAAACTGTTCTATTTATTTGGTATTTAATGCTTCGGGCGTTGGCTTCTAAGGCCCTAACTTTTTGATCTGGTGGAGCAACGCCCTAGAGTGAAGCCTAGGTTGCCCGGAACGAAGAAATGACCATAACTTTCACACTGGCTGCTATTATTCGTTTTATGCGATGGAAAAACTGATATATTTATATTGTATTTTATGCTTCTGTCGTTGACTTCTGAGGCCGTAGCTATTCGATGTGGTGGAAGAACGCCATAGAGTGAAGCCTAGGTTGCCCGGAATGTAGAAATGACCATAACTTTTACACTGGTAGCAATTATTCGTTTTATACAATGGAAAAACTGTTCTATTTATTTTGTATTTTATGCTTCGGGCGTTGACTTCTAAGGCCCTAACTGTTTGATCTGGTGGAGCAACGCCCTAGAGTGAAGCCGAGGTTGCCCGGAACGAAGAAATGACCATAACTTTCACACTGGCTGCTATTATTCGTTTTATACGATGGAAAAACTGATATATTTATATTGTACTTTATGCTTCTGGCGTTGACTTCTAAGGCCCTAGCTGTACGATCTAGTAGAGCAACGCCCTAGAGTGTAGCCTAGGTTGCCCGGAAAGGAGAAATGACCATCACTTTCAAACTGGTTGCAATTAATCGAGTTATACGATGGAAAAACTGTTGTATTTTTATTGCATTTTATGCTTCTGGCGTTCACTTCTTAGGCCCTAACTATTCGATCTGGTGGAACAACGCCCTAGAGTGAAGCCTACGTTGCCTGGAACGTAGAAATGACCATCACTTTCACACGGGTTGCAATTATTCCGGTTATAGGATGGAAAGACTGTTGTATTTTTATTGTATTTTATACTTCAGGCGTTGACTTCTGAGGCCGTAGCTATTCGATGTGGCGGAAGAACGCCATAGAGTGAAGCCTAGGATGCCCGGAACGTAGAAATGGCCATCACTTTCAAACTGGTTGCAATTATTCCTGTTATATGATGGAAACACTGTTGTATTTATATTGTATTTTATGCCTCTGGCGTTGACTTCTAAGGCCGTAGCTATTAGATGTGGTGGAGCAACGCCCTAGAGAGACGCCTAGTGTGCTCGGAACGTAGAAATGACCATTACTTTCACACTGGTTGCAATTATTCGTATTATACGATGGAAAAGCTGTTGTATTTATATCGTATTTTATGCTTCTGGCGTTGACTTCTAAGGCACTAACTATTCGATCTGGTGGAGCAACGCCCTAGAGTGAATCCTAGGTTGCCCGGAGCGTAGAATTGGCCATCACTTTCAAACTGGTTGCAATTATTCCTGTTATATGATGGAAACACTGTTGTATTTTTATTGCATTTTATGCTTCGGGCGTTGACTTCTAAGGCCCTAACAATTCAATCTGTTGGAGCAACGCCCTAGGGTGAAGCCTAGGTTGCTCGGAAAGTAGAAATGACCATAAGTTTCATACTGGTTGCAATTATTCGTTTTATACGATGGAAAATCTGTTGTATTTATATTGTATTTTATGCTTCTGGCGTTGGCTCCTAAGGCACTACCTATTCGACCTGGTGGAGCAACGCCCTAGAGTGAATCCTAGGTTGCCCGGAACGTAGAATTGGCCATCACTTTCAAACTGGTTGCAATTAATCCAGTTATACGATGGAAAAACTGTTGTATTTTTATTGCATTTTATGCTTCTGGCGTTCACTTCTTAGGCCCTAACTATTCGATCTGGTGGAACAACGGCTTAAGGTGAAGCCTAACTTGCTCGGAAAGTAGAAATGACCATAAGTTTCATACTGGTTTCAATTATTCGTTTTATACGATGGAAAAGCTGTTGTATTTATATTGTATTTTATGCTTCTGGCGTTGACTTCTAAGGCACTAACTATTCGATCTGGTGGAGCAACGCAATAGAGTGATGCCTAGGTTGCCCGGAACGTAGAATTGGCCATAACTTTTACACTGGTAGCAATTATTCGTTTTATACAATGGAAAAACTGTTCTATTTATTTGGTATTTAATGCTTCGAGCGTTGGCTTCTGAGGCCCAAACTGTTTGATCTGGTGGCGCAACGCCCTAGAGTGAAGCCTAGGTTCCCCGGAATGTAGAAATGACCATAACTTTCACACTGGCTGCTATTATTCGTTTTATACGATGGAAAAACTGATATATTTATATTGTATTTTATGCTTCTGTCGTTGACTTCTTAGGCCCTAACTATTCGATCTGGTGGAACAACGGCTTAGGGTGAAGCCTAGGTTGCCCGGAACGTAGAATTGGCCATCACTTTCAAACTGGTTGCAATTATTCCTGATAGATGATGGAAACACTGTTGTATTTTTTTTGCATTTTATGGTTCGGGCGTTGACTTCTAAGGCCCTAACTATTGAATCTGTTGGAGCAACGCCCTAGGGTGAAGCCTAGGTAGCTCGGAAAGTAGAAATGACCATAAGTTTCATACTGGTTGCAATTATTCGTTTTATACGCTGGAAAGACTGTTGTATATATATTGTATTTTATGCTTCTGGCGTTGTCTTCTAAGGCACTAACTATTCGATCTGGTGGAGCAACGCCCTAGAGTGCAGCCTAGGTTGCCCGGAACGTAGAATTGGCCATCACTTTCAAACTGGTTGCAATTATTCCTGTTATATGATGGAAACACTGTTGTATTTTTTTTGCATTTTATGGTTCGGGCGTTGACTTCTAAGACCCTAACTATTCAATCTGTTGGAGCAACGCCCTAGGGTGAAGCCTAGGTTGCTCGGAAAGTAGAAATGTCCATAAGATTCATACTGGTTGCAATTATTCGTTTTATACAATGAAAAAACTGTTGTATTTATATTGTATTTTATGCTTCTGGCGTTGACTTCTAAAGCACTAACTATTCGATCTGGTGGAGCAACGCCCTAGAGTGAATCCTAGGTTGCCCAGAACGTAGAATTGGCCATCACTTTCAAACTGGTTGCAATTATTCCTGTTATATGATGGAAACACTGTTGTATTTTTTTTGCATTTTATGGTTCGGGCGTTGGCTTCTGAGGCCCTAACTATTCAATCTGTTGGAGCAACGCCCTAGGGTGAAGCCTAGGTTGCTCGGAATGTAGAAATGACCATAAGTTTCATACTGGTTGCAATTATTCGTTTTATACAATGGAAAAACTGTTCTATTTATTTGGTATTTAATGCTTCGGGCGTTGGCTTCTAAGGCCCTAACTTTTTGATCTGGTGGAGCAACGCCCTAGAGTGAAGCCTAGGTTCCCCGGAACGAAGAAATGACCATAACTTTCACACTGGCTGCTATTATTCGTTTTATGCGATGGAAAAACTGATATATTTATATTGTATTTTATGCTTCTGTCGTTGACTTTTGAGGCCGTAGCTATTCGATGTGGTGGAAGAACGCCATAGAGTGAAGCCTAGGTTGCCCGGAATGTAGAAATGACCATAACTTTTACACTGGTAGCAATTATTCGTTTTATACAATGGAAAAACTGTTCTATTTATTTTGTATTTTATGCTTCGGGCGTTGACTTCTAAGGCCCTAACCGTTTGATCTGGTGGATCAACGCCCTAGAGTGTAGCCTAGGTTGCCCGGAAAGGAGAAATGACCATCACTTTCAAACTGGTTGCAATTAATCGAGTTATACGATGGAAAAACTGTTGTATTTTTATTGCATTTTATGCTTCTGGCGTTCACTTCTTAGGCCCTAACTATTCGATCTGGTGGAACAACGCCCTAGAGTGAAGCCTACGTTGCCTGGAACGTAGAAATGACCATCACTTTCACACGGGTTGCAATTATTCCGGTTATAGGATGGAAAGACTGTTGTATTTTTATTGTATTTTATACTTCAGGCGTTGACTTCTGAGGCCGTAGCTATTCGATGTGGTGGAAGAACGCCATGGAGTGAAGCCTAGGATGCCCGGAACGTAGAAATGGCCATCACTTTCAAACTGGTTGCAATTATTCCTGTTATATGATGGAAACACTGTTGTATTTATATTGTATTTTATGCCTCTGGCGTTGACTTCTAAGGCCGTAGCTATTAGATGTGGTGGAGCAACGCCCTAGAGAGACGCCTAGGGTGCTCGGAACGTAGAAACGACCATTACTTTCACACTGGTTGCAATTATTCGTATTATACGATGGAAAAGCTGTTGTATTTATATCGTATTTTATGCTTCTGGCGTTGACTTCTAAGGCACTAACTATTCGATCTGGTGGAGCAACGCCCTAGAGTGAATCCTAGGTTGCCCGGAGCGTAGAATTGGCCATCACTTTCAAACTGGTTGCAATTATTCCTGTTATATGATGGAAACACTGTTGTACTTTTATTGCATTTTATGCTTCGGGCGTTGACTTCTAAGGCCCTAACAATTCAATCTGTTGGAGCAACGCCCTAGGGTGAAGCCTAGGTTGCTCGGAAAGTAGAAATGACCATAAGTTTCATACTGGTTGCAATTATTCGTTTTATACGATGGAAAATCTGTTGGATTTATATTGTATTTTATGCTTCTGGCGTTGGCTTCTAAGGCACTAACTATTCGACCTGGTGGAGCAACGCCCTAGAGTGAATCCTAGGTTATCCGGAACGTAGAATTGGCCATTACTTTCAAACTGGTTGCAATTATTCCTGTTATATGATGGAAACAATGTTGTATTTTCTTTGCATTTTATGGTTCGGGCGTTGGCTTTTGAGGCCCTAACTATTCAATCTGTTGGAGCAACGCCCTAGGGTGAAGCCTAGGTTGCTCGGAAAGTAGAAATGACCATAAGTTTCATACTGGTTGCAATTATTCGTTTTATACGATGGAAAATCTGTTGTATTTATATTGTATTTTATGCTTCTGGCGTTGGCTCCTAAGGCACTACCTATTCGACCTGGTGGAGCAACGCCCTAGAGTGAATCCTAGGTTGCCCGGAACGTAGAATTGGCCATCACTTTCAAACTGGTTGCAATTAATCCAGTTATGCGATGGAAAAACTGATATATTTATATTGCATTTTATGCTTCTGTCGTTGACTTCTGAGGCCGTAGCGATTCGATGTGGTGGAAGAACGCCATAGAGTGAAGCCTAGGTTGCCCGGAATGTAGAAATGACCATAACTTTTACACTGGTAGCAATTATTCGTTTTATACAATGGAAAAACTGTTCTATTTATTTTGTATTTTATGCTTCGGGCGTTGACTTCTAAGGCCCTAACTGTTTGATCTGGTGGATCAACGCCCTAGAGCGAAGCCTAGGTTGCCCGGAACGTAGAATTGGCCATCACTTTCAAACTGGTTGCAATTAATCCAGTTATACGATGGAAAAACTGTTGTATTTTTATTGCATTTTATGGTTCGGGCGTTGACTTCTAAGACCCTAACTATTCAATCTGTTGGAGCAACGCCCTAGGGTGAAGCCTAGGTTGCTCGGAAAGTAGAAATGTCCATAAGATTCATACTGGCTGCAATTATTCGTTTTATACAATGAAAAAACTGTTGTATTTATATTGTATTTTATGCTTCTGGCGTTGACTTCTAAAGCACTAACTATTCGATCTGGTGGAGCAACGCCCTAGAGTGAATCCTAGGTTGCCCAGAACGTAGAATTGGCCATCACTTTCAAACTGGTTGCAATTATTCCTGTTATATGATGGAAACACTGTTGTATTTTTTTTGCATTTTATGGTTCGGGCGTTGGCTTCTGAGGCCCTAACTATTCAATCTGTTGGAGCAACGCCCTAGGGTGAAGCCTAGGTTGCTCGGAATGTAGAAATGACCATAAGTTTCATACTGGTTGCAATTATTCGTTTTATACAATGGAAAAACTGTTCTATTTATTTGGTATTTAATGCTTCGGGCGTTGGCTTCTAAGGCCCTAACTTTTTGATCTGGTGGAGCAACGCCCTAGAGTGAAGCCTAGGTTGCCCGGAACAAAGAAATGACCATAACTTTCACACTGGCTGCTATTATTCGTTTTATACGATTGAAAAACTGATATATTTATATTGTACTTTATGCTTCTGGCGTTGACTTCTAAGGCCCTAGCTGTACGATCTAGTAGAGCAACGCCCTAGAGTGTAGCCTAGGTTGCCCGGAAAGGAGAAATGACCATCACTTTCAAACTGGTTGCAATTAATCGAGTTATACGATGGAAAAACTGTTGTATTTTTATTGCATTTTATGCTTCTGGCGTTCACTTCTTAGGCCCTAACTATTCGATCTGGTGGAACAACGCCCTAGAGTGAAGCCTACGTTGCCTGGAACGTAGAAATGACCATCACTTTCACATGGGTTGCAATTATTCCGGTTATAGGATGGAAAGACTGTTGTATTTTTATTGTATTTTATACTTCAGGCGTTGACTTCTGAGGCCGTAGCTATTCGATGTGGCGGAAGAACGCCATAGAGTGAAGCCTAGGATGCCCGGAACGTAGAAATGGCCATCACTTTCAAACTGGTTGCAATTATTCCTGTTATATGATGGAAACACTGTTGTATTTATATTGTATTTTATGCCTCTGGCGTTGACTTCTAAGGCCGTAGCTATTAGATGTGGTGGAGCAACGCCCTAGAGAGACGCCTAGGGTGCTCGGAACGTAGAAATGACCATTACTTTCACACTGGTTGCAATTATTCGTATTATACGATGGAAAAGCTGTTGTATTTATATCGTATTTTATGCTTCTGGCGTTGACTTCTAAGGCACTAACTATTCGATCTGGTGGAGCAACGCCCTAGAGTGAATCCTAGGTTGCCCGGAGCGTAGAATTGGCCATCACTTTCAAACTGGTTGCAATTATTCCTGTTATATGATGGAAACACTGTTGTATTTTTATTGCATTTTATGCTTCGGGCGTTGACTTCTAAGGCCCTAACAATTCAATCTGTTGGAGCAACGCCCTAGGGTGAAGCCTAGGTTGCTCGGAAAGTAGAAATGACCATAAGTTTTACACTGGTTGCAATTATTCGTTTTATACGATGGAAAAACTGTTCTATTTATTTGGTATTTAATGCTTCGAGCGTTGGCTTCTGAGGCCCAAACTGTTTGATCTGGTGGCGCAACGCCCTAGAGTGAA
This sequence comes from Calliopsis andreniformis, assembly GCF_051401765.1. Lineage (NCBI taxonomy): Eukaryota > Metazoa > Arthropoda > Insecta > Hymenoptera > Andrenidae > Calliopsis > Calliopsis andreniformis. The sequence continues at coordinate 5,666,481 of NW_027480428.1, forward strand.
GCCTAGGTTCCCCGGAATGTAGAAATGACCATAACTTTCACACTGGCTGCTATTATTCGTTTTATACGATGGAAAAACTGATATATTTATATTGTATTTTATGCTTCTGTCGTTGACTTCTTAGGCCCTAACTATTCGATCTGGTGGAACAACGGCTTAGGGTGAAGCCTAGGTTGCCCGGAACGTAGAATTGGCCATCACTTTCAAACTGGTTGCAATTATTCCTGATAGATGATGGAAACACTGTTGTATTTTTTTTGCATTTTATGGTTCGGGCGTTGACTTCTAAGGCCCTAACTATTGAATCTGTTGGAGCAACGCCCTAGGGTGAAGCCTAGGTAGCTCGGAAAGTAGAAATGACCATAAGTTTCATACTGGTTGCAATTATTCGTTTTATACGCTGGAAAAACTGTTGTATATATATTGTATTTTATGATTCTGGCGTTGTCTTCTAAGGCACTAACTATTCGATCTGGTGGAGCAACGCCCTAGGGTGCAGTCTAGGTTGCCTGGAACGTAGAATTGGCCATCACTTTCAAACTGGTTGCAATTATTCCTGTTATATGATGGAAACACTGTTGTATTTTTTTTGCATTTTATGGTTCGGGCGTTGACTTCTAAGACCCTAACTATTCAATCTGTTGGAGCAACGCCCTAGGGTGAAGCCTAGGTTGCTCGGAAAGTAGAAATGTCCATAAGATTCATACTGGCTGCAATTATTCGTTTTATACAATGAAAAAACTGTTGTATTTATATTGTATTTTATGCTTCTGGCGTTGACTTCTAAAGCACTAACTATTCGATCTGGTGGAGCAACGCCCTAGAGTGAATCCTAGGTTGCCCAGAACGTAGAATTGGCCATCACTTTCAAACTGGTTGCAATTATTCCTGTTATATGATGGAAACACTGTTGTATTTTTTTTGCATTTTATGGTTCGGGCGTTGGCTTCTGAGGCCCTAACTATTCAATCTGTTGGAGCAACGCCCTAGGGTGAAGCCTAGGTTGCTCGGAATGTAGAAATGACCATAAGTTTCATACTGGTTGCAATTATTCGTTTTATACAATGGAAAAACTGTTCTATTTATTTGGTATTTAATGCTTCGGGCGTTGGCTTCTAAGGCCCTAACTTTTTGATCTGGTGGAGCAACGCCCTAGAGTGAAGCCTAGGTTGCCCGGAACGAAGAAATGACCATAACTTTCACACTGGCTGCTATTATTCGTTTTATGCGATGGAAAAACTGATATATTTATATTGTATTTTATGCTTCTGTCGTTGACTTCTGAGGCCGTAGCTATTCGATGTGGTGGAAGAACGCCATAGAGTGAAGCCTAGGTTGCCCGGAATGTAGAAATGACCATAACTTTTACACTGGTAGCAATTATTCGTTTTATACAATGGAAAAACTGTTCTATTTATTTTGTATTTTATGCTTCGGGCGTTGACTTCTAAGGCCCTAACTGTTTGATCTGGTGGAGCAACGCCCTAGAGTGAAGCCGAGGTTGCCCGGAACGAAGAAATGACCATAACTTTCACACTGGCTGCTATTATTCGTTTTATACGATGGAAAAACTGATATATTTATATTGTACTTTATGCTTCTGGCGTTGACTTCTAAGGCCCTAGCTGTACGATCTAGTAGAGCAACGCCCTAGAGTGTAGCCTAGGTTGCCCGGAAAGGAGAAATGACCATCACTTTCAAACTGGTTGCAATTAATCGAGTTATACGATGGAAAAACTGTTGTATTTTTATTGCATTTTATGCTTCTGGCGTTCACTTCTTAGGCCCTAACTATTCGATCTGGTGGAACAACGCCCTAGAGTGAAGCCTACGTTGCCTGGAACGTAGAAATGACCATCACTTTCACACGGGTTGCAATTATTCCGGTTATAGGATGGAAAGACTGTTGTATTTTTATTGTATTTTATACTTCAGGCGTTGACTTCTGAGGCCGTAGCTATTCGATGTGGCGGAAGAACGCCATAGAGTGAAGCCTAGGATGCCCGGAACGTAGAAATGGCCATCACTTTCAAACTGGTTGCAATTATTCCTGTTATATGATGGAAACACTGTTGTATTTATATTGTATTTTATGCCTCTGGCGTTGACTTCTAAGGCCGTAGCTATTAGATGTGGTGGAGCAACGCCCTAGAGAGACGCCTAGTGTGCTCGGAACGTAGAAATGACCATTACTTTCACACTGGTTGCAATTATTCGTATTATACGATGGAAAAGCTGTTGTATTTATATCGTATTTTATGCTTCTGGCGTTGACTTCTAAGGCACTAACTATTCGATCTGGTGGAGCAACGCCCTAGAGTGAATCCTAGGTTGCCCGGAGCGTAGAATTGGCCATCACTTTCAAACTGGTTGCAATTATTCCTGTTATATGATGGAAACACTGTTGTATTTTTATTGCATTTTATGCTTCGGGCGTTGACTTCTAAGGCCCTAACAATTCAATCTGTTGGAGCAACGCCCTAGGGTGAAGCCTAGGTTGCTCGGAAAGTAGAAATGACCATAAGTTTCATACTGGTTGCAATTATTCGTTTTATACGATGGAAAATCTGTTGTATTTATATTGTATTTTATGCTTCTGGCGTTGGCTCCTAAGGCACTACCTATTCGACCTGGTGGAGCAACGCCCTAGAGTGAATCCTAGGTTGCCCGGAACGTAGAATTGGCCATCACTTTCAAACTGGTTGCAATTAATCCAGTTATACGATGGAAAAACTGTTGTATTTTTATTGCATTTTATGCTTCTGGCGTTCACTTCTTAGGCCCTAACTATTCGATCTGGTGGAACAACGGCTTAAGGTGAAGCCTAACTTGCTCGGAAAGTAGAAATGACCATAAGTTTCATACTGGTTTCAATTATTCGTTTTATACGATGGAAAAGCTGTTGTATTTATATTGTATTTTATGCTTCTGGCGTTGACTTCTAAGGCACTAACTATTCGATCTGGTGGAGCAACGCAATAGAGTGATGCCTAGGTTGCCCGGAACGTAGAATTGGCCATAACTTTTACACTGGTAGCAATTATTCGTTTTATACAATGGAAAAACTGTTCTATTTATTTGGTATTTAATGCTTCGAGCGTTGGCTTCTGAGGCCCAAACTGTTTGATCTGGTGGCGCAACGCCCTAGAGTGAAGCCTAGGTTCCCCGGAATGTAGAAATGACCATAACTTTCACACTGGCTGCTATTATTCGTTTTATACGATGGAAAAACTGATATATTTATATTGTATTTTATGCTTCTGTCGTTGACTTCTTAGGCCCTAACTATTCGATCTGGTGGAACAACGGCTTAGGGTGAAGCCTAGGTTGCCCGGAACGTAGAATTGGCCATCACTTTCAAACTGGTTGCAATTATTCCTGATAGATGATGGAAACACTGTTGTATTTTTTTTGCATTTTATGGTTCGGGCGTTGACTTCTAAGGCCCTAACTATTGAATCTGTTGGAGCAACGCCCTAGGGTGAAGCCTAGGTAGCTCGGAAAGTAGAAATGACCATAAGTTTCATACTGGTTGCAATTATTCGTTTTATACGCTGGAAAGACTGTTGTATATATATTGTATTTTATGCTTCTGGCGTTGTCTTCTAAGGCACTAACTATTCGATCTGGTGGAGCAACGCCCTAGAGTGCAGCCTAGGTTGCCCGGAACGTAGAATTGGCCATCACTTTCAAACTGGTTGCAATTATTCCTGTTATATGATGGAAACACTGTTGTATTTTTTTTGCATTTTATGGTTCGGGCGTTGACTTCTAAGACCCTAACTATTCAATCTGTTGGAGCAACGCCCTAGGGTGAAGCCTAGGTTGCTCGGAAAGTAGAAATGTCCATAAGATTCATACTGGTTGCAATTATTCGTTTTATACAATGAAAAAACTGTTGTATTTATATTGTATTTTATGCTTCTGGCGTTGACTTCTAAAGCACTAACTATTCGATCTGGTGGAGCAACGCCCTAGAGTGAATCCTAGGTTGCCCAGAACGTAGAATTGGCCATCACTTTCAAACTGGTTGCAATTATTCCTGTTATATGATGGAAACACTGTTGTATTTTTTTTGCATTTTATGGTTCGGGCGTTGGCTTCTGAGGCCCTAACTATTCAATCTGTTGGAGCAACGCCCTAGGGTGAAGCCTAGGTTGCTCGGAATGTAGAAATGACCATAAGTTTCATACTGGTTGCAATTATTCGTTTTATACAATGGAAAAACTGTTCTATTTATTTGGTATTTAATGCTTCGGGCGTTGGCTTCTAAGGCCCTAACTTTTTGATCTGGTGGAGCAACGCCCTAGAGTGAAGCCTAGGTTCCCCGGAACGAAGAAATGACCATAACTTTCACACTGGCTGCTATTATTCGTTTTATGCGATGGAAAAACTGATATATTTATATTGTATTTTATGCTTCTGTCGTTGACTTTTGAGGCCGTAGCTATTCGATGTGGTGGAAGAACGCCATAGAGTGAAGCCTAGGTTGCCCGGAATGTAGAAATGACCATAACTTTTACACTGGTAGCAATTATTCGTTTTATACAATGGAAAAACTGTTCTATTTATTTTGTATTTTATGCTTCGGGCGTTGACTTCTAAGGCCCTAACCGTTTGATCTGGTGGATCAACGCCCTAGAGTGTAGCCTAGGTTGCCCGGAAAGGAGAAATGACCATCACTTTCAAACTGGTTGCAATTAATCGAGTTATACGATGGAAAAACTGTTGTATTTTTATTGCATTTTATGCTTCTGGCGTTCACTTCTTAGGCCCTAACTATTCGATCTGGTGGAACAACGCCCTAGAGTGAAGCCTACGTTGCCTGGAACGTAGAAATGACCATCACTTTCACACGGGTTGCAATTATTCCGGTTATAGGATGGAAAGACTGTTGTATTTTTATTGTATTTTATACTTCAGGCGTTGACTTCTGAGGCCGTAGCTATTCGATGTGGTGGAAGAACGCCATGGAGTGAAGCCTAGGATGCCCGGAACGTAGAAATGGCCATCACTTTCAAACTGGTTGCAATTATTCCTGTTATATGATGGAAACACTGTTGTATTTATATTGTATTTTATGCCTCTGGCGTTGACTTCTAAGGCCGTAGCTATTAGATGTGGTGGAGCAACGCCCTAGAGAGACGCCTAGGGTGCTCGGAACGTAGAAACGACCATTACTTTCACACTGGTTGCAATTATTCGTATTATACGATGGAAAAGCTGTTGTATTTATATCGTATTTTATGCTTCTGGCGTTGACTTCTAAGGCACTAACTATTCGATCTGGTGGAGCAACGCCCTAGAGTGAATCCTAGGTTGCCCGGAGCGTAGAATTGGCCATCACTTTCAAACTGGTTGCAATTATTCCTGTTATATGATGGAAACACTGTTGTACTTTTATTGCATTTTATGCTTCGGGCGTTGACTTCTAAGGCCCTAACAATTCAATCTGTTGGAGCAACGCCCTAGGGTGAAGCCTAGGTTGCTCGGAAAGTAGAAATGACCATAAGTTTCATACTGGTTGCAATTATTCGTTTTATACGATGGAAAATCTGTTGGATTTATATTGTATTTTATGCTTCTGGCGTTGGCTTCTAAGGCACTAACTATTCGACCTGGTGGAGCAACGCCCTAGAGTGAATCCTAGGTTATCCGGAACGTAGAATTGGCCATTACTTTCAAACTGGTTGCAATTATTCCTGTTATATGATGGAAACAATGTTGTATTTTCTTTGCATTTTATGGTTCGGGCGTTGGCTTTTGAGGCCCTAACTATTCAATCTGTTGGAGCAACGCCCTAGGGTGAAGCCTAGGTTGCTCGGAAAGTAGAAATGACCATAAGTTTCATACTGGTTGCAATTATTCGTTTTATACGATGGAAAATCTGTTGTATTTATATTGTATTTTATGCTTCTGGCGTTGGCTCCTAAGGCACTACCTATTCGACCTGGTGGAGCAACGCCCTAGAGTGAATCCTAGGTTGCCCGGAACGTAGAATTGGCCATCACTTTCAAACTGGTTGCAATTAATCCAGTTATGCGATGGAAAAACTGATATATTTATATTGCATTTTATGCTTCTGTCGTTGACTTCTGAGGCCGTAGCGATTCGATGTGGTGGAAGAACGCCATAGAGTGAAGCCTAGGTTGCCCGGAATGTAGAAATGACCATAACTTTTACACTGGTAGCAATTATTCGTTTTATACAATGGAAAAACTGTTCTATTTATTTTGTATTTTATGCTTCGGGCGTTGACTTCTAAGGCCCTAACTGTTTGATCTGGTGGATCAACGCCCTAGAGCGAAGCCTAGGTTGCCCGGAACGTAGAATTGGCCATCACTTTCAAACTGGTTGCAATTAATCCAGTTATACGATGGAAAAACTGTTGTATTTTTATTGCATTTTATGGTTCGGGCGTTGACTTCTAAGACCCTAACTATTCAATCTGTTGGAGCAACGCCCTAGGGTGAAGCCTAGGTTGCTCGGAAAGTAGAAATGTCCATAAGATTCATACTGGCTGCAATTATTCGTTTTATACAATGAAAAAACTGTTGTATTTATATTGTATTTTATGCTTCTGGCGTTGACTTCTAAAGCACTAACTATTCGATCTGGTGGAGCAACGCCCTAGAGTGAATCCTAGGTTGCCCAGAACGTAGAATTGGCCATCACTTTCAAACTGGTTGCAATTATTCCTGTTATATGATGGAAACACTGTTGTATTTTTTTTGCATTTTATGGTTCGGGCGTTGGCTTCTGAGGCCCTAACTATTCAATCTGTTGGAGCAACGCCCTAGGGTGAAGCCTAGGTTGCTCGGAATGTAGAAATGACCATAAGTTTCATACTGGTTGCAATTATTCGTTTTATACAATGGAAAAACTGTTCTATTTATTTGGTATTTAATGCTTCGGGCGTTGGCTTCTAAGGCCCTAACTTTTTGATCTGGTGGAGCAACGCCCTAGAGTGAAGCCTAGGTTGCCCGGAACAAAGAAATGACCATAACTTTCACACTGGCTGCTATTATTCGTTTTATACGATTGAAAAACTGATATATTTATATTGTACTTTATGCTTCTGGCGTTGACTTCTAAGGCCCTAGCTGTACGATCTAGTAGAGCAACGCCCTAGAGTGTAGCCTAGGTTGCCCGGAAAGGAGAAATGACCATCACTCTCAAACTGGTTGCAATTAATCGAGTTATACGATGGAAAAACTGTTGTATTTTTATTGCATTTTATGCTTCTGGCGTTCACTTCTTAGGCCCTAACTATTCGATCTGGTGGAACAACGCCCTAGAGTGAAGCCTACGTTGCCTGGAACGTAGAAATGACCATCACTTTCACATGGGTTGCAATTATTCCGGTTATAGGATGGAAAGACTGTTGTATTTTTATTGTATTTTATACTTCAGGCGTTGACTTCTGAGGCCGTAGCTATTCGATGTGGCGGAAGAACGCCATAGAGTGAAGCCTAGGATGCCCGGAACGTAGAAATGGCCATCACTTTCAAACTGGTTGCAATTATTCCTGTTATATGATGGAAACACTGTTGTATTTATATTGTATTTTATGCCTCTGGCGTTGACTCCTAAGGCCGTAGCTATTAGATGTGGTGGAGCAACGCCCTAGAGAGACGCCTAGGGTGCTCGGAACGTAGAAATGACCATTACTTTCACACTGGTTGCAATTATTCGTATTATACGATGGAAAAGCTGTTGTATTTATATCGTATTTTATGCTTCTGGCGTTGACTTCTAAGGCACTAACTATTCGATCTGGTGGAGCAACGCCCTAGAGTGAATCCTAGGTTGCCCGGAGCGTAGAATTGGCCATCACTTTCAAACTGGTTGCAATTATTCCTGTTATATGATGGAAACACTGTTGTATTTTTATTGCATTTTATGCTTCGGGCGTTGACTTCTAAGGCCCTAACAATTCAATCTGTTGGAGCAACGCCCTAGGGTGAAGCCTAGGTTGCTCGGAAAGTAGAAATGACCATAAGTTTCATACTGGTTGCAATTATTCGTTTTATACGATGGAAAATCTGTTGTATTTATATTGTATTTTATGCTTCTGGCGTTGGCTCCTAAGGCACTACCTATTCGACCTGGTGGAGCAACGCCCTAGAGTGAATCCTAGGTTGCCCGGAACGTAGAATTGGCCATCACTTTCAAACTGGTTGCAATTAATCCAGTTATACGATGGAAAAACTGTTGTATTTTTATTGCATTTTATGCTTCTGGCGTTCACTTCTTAGGCCCTAACTATTCGATCTGGTGGAACAACGGCTTAAGGTGAAGCCTAACTTGCTCGGAAAGTAGAAATGACCATAAGTTTCATACTGGTTTCAATTATTCGTTTTATACGATGGAAAAGCTGTTGTATTTATATTGTATTTTATGCTTCTGGCGTTGACTTCTAAGGCACTAACTATTCGATCTGGTGGAGCAACGCAATAGAGTGATGCCTAGGTTGCCCGGAACGTAGAATTGGCCATAACTTTTACACTGGTAGCAATTATTCGTTTTATACAATGGAAAAACTGTTCTATTTATTTGGTATTTAATGCTTCGAGCGTTGGCTTCTGAGGCCCAAACTGTTTGATCTGGTGGATCAACGCCCTAGAGCGAAGCCTAGGTTGCCCGGAACGTAGAATTGGCCATCACTTTCAAACTGGTTGCAATTAATCCAGTTATACGATGGAAAAACTGTTGTATTTTTATTGCATTTTATGCTTCTGGCGTTCACTTCTTAGGCCCTAACTATTCAATCTGTTGGAGCAACGCCCTAGGGTGAAGCCTAGGTTGCTCGGAATGTAGAAATGACCCTAAGTTTCATACTGGTTGCAATTATTCGTTTTATACAATGGAAAAACTGTTCTATTTATTTGGTATTTAATGCTTCGGGCGTTGGCTTCTAAGGCCCTAACTTTTTGATCTGGTGGAGCAACGCCCTAGAGTGAAGCCTAGGTTCCCCGGAACGAAGAAATGACCATAACTTTCACACTGGCTGCTATTATTCGTTTTATGCGATGGAAAAACTGATATATTTATATTGTATTTTATGCTTCTGTCGTTGACTTTTGAGGCCGTAGCTATTCGATGTGGTGGAAGAACGCCATAGAGTGAAGCCTAGGTTGCCCGGAATGTAGAAATGACCATAACTTTTACACTGGTAGCAATTATTCGTTTTATACAATGGAAAAACTGTTCTATTTATTTTGTATTTTATGCTTCGGGCGTTGACTTCTAAGGCCCTAACTGTTTGATCTGGTGGATCAACGCCCTAGAGTGTAGCCTAGGTTGCCCGGAAAGGAGAAATGACCATCACTTTCAAACTGGTTGCAATTAATCGAGTTATACGATGGAAAAACTGTTGTATTTTTATTGCATTTTATGCTTCTGGCGTTCACTTCTTAGGCCCTAACTATTCGATCTGGTGGAACAACGCCCTAGAGTGAAGCCTACGTTGCCTGGAACGTAGAAATGACCATCACTTTCACACGGGTTGCAATTATTCCGGTTATAGGATGGAAAGACTGTTGTATTTTTATTGTATTTTATACTTCAGGCGTTGACTTCTGAGGCCGTAGCTATTCGATGTGGTGGAAGAACGCCATAGAGTGAAGCCTAGGATGCCCGGAACGTAGAAATGGCCATCACTTTCAAACTGGTTGCAATTATTCCTGTTATATGATGGAAACACTGTTGTATTTATATTGTATTTTATGCCTCTGGCGTTGACTTCTAAGGCCGTAGCTATTAGATGTGGTGGAGCAACGCCCTAGAGAGACGCCTAGGGTGCTCGGAACGTAGAAATGACCATTACTTTCACACTGGTTGCAATTATTCGTATTATACGATGGAAAAGCTGTTGTATTTATATCGTATTTTATGCTTCTGGCGTTGACTTCTAAGGCACTAACTATTCGATCTGGTGGAGCAACGCCCTAGAGTGAATCCTAGGTTGCCCGGAGCGTAGAATTGGCCATCACTTTCAAACTGGTTGCAATTATTCCTGTTATATGATGGAAACACTGTTGTATTTTTATTGCATTTTATGCTTCGGGCGTTGACTTCTAAGGCCCTAACAATTCAATCTGTTGGAGCAACGCCCTAGGGTGAAGCCTAGGTTGCTCGGAAAGTAGAAATGACCATAAGTTTCATACTGGTTGCAATTATTCGTTTTATACGATGGAAAATCTGTTGTATTTATATTGTATTTTATGCTTCTGGCGTTGGCTTCTAAGGCACTAACTATTCGACCTGGTGGAGCAACGCCCTAGAGTGAATCCTAGGTTGTCCGGAACGTAGAATTGGCCATTACTTTCAAACTGGTTGCAATTATTCCTGTTATATGATGGAAACAATGTTGTATTTTCTTTGCATTTTATGGTTCGGGCGTTGGCTTTTGAGGCCCTAACTATTCAATCTGTTGGAGCAACGCCCTAGGGTGAAGCCTAGGTTGCTCGGAAAGTAGAAATGACCATAAGTTTCATACTGGTTGCAATTATTCGTTTTATACGATGGAAAATCTGTTGTATTTATATTGTATTTTATGCTTCTGGCGTTGGCTCCTAAGGCACTACCTATTCGACCTGGTGGAGCAACGCCCTAGAGTGAATCCTAGGTTGCCCGGAACGTAGAATTGGCCATCACTTTCAAACTGGTTGCAATTAATCCAGTTATGCGATGGAAAAACTGATATATTTATATTGTATTTTATGCTTCTGTCGTTGACTTCTGAGGCCGTAGCGATTCGATGTGGTGGAAGAACGCCATAGAGTGAAGCCTAGGTTGCCCGGAATGTAGAAATGACCATAACTTTTACACTGGTAGCAATTATTCGTTTTATACAATGGAAAAACTGTTCTATTTATTTTGTATTTTATGCTTCGGGCGTTGACTTCTAAGGCCCTAACTGTTTGATCTGGTGGATCAACGCCCTAGAGCGAAGCCTAGGTTGCCCGGAACGTAGAATTGGCCATCACTTTCAAACTGGTTGCAATTAATCCAGTTATACGATGGAAAAACTGTTGTATTTTTATTGCATTTTATGCTTCTGGCGTTCACTTCTTAGGCCCTAACTATTCGATCTGGTGGAACAACGGCTTAAGGTGAAGCCTAACTTGCTCGGAAAGTAGAAATGACCATAAGTTTCATACTGGTTTCAATTATTCGTTTTATACGATGGAAATGCTGTTGTATTTATATTGTATTTTATGCTTCTGGCGTTGACTTCTAAGGCACTAACTATTCGATCTGGTGGAGCAACGCAATAGAGTGATGCCTAGGTTGCCCGGAACGTAGAATTGGCCATAACTTTTACACTGGTAGCAATTATTCGTTTTATACAATGGAAAAACTGTTCTATTTATTTGGTATTTAATGCTTCGAGCGTTGGCTTCTGAGGCCCAAACTGTTTGATCTGGTGGCGCAACGCCCTAGAGTGAAGCCTAGGTTCCCCGGAATGTAGAAATGACCATAACTTTCACACTGGCTGCTATTATTCGTTTTATACGATGGAAAAACTGATATATTTATATTGTATTTTATGCTTCTGTCGTTGACTTCTTAGGCCCTAACTATTCGATCTGGTGGAACAACGGCTTAGGGTGAAGCCTAGGTTGCCCGGAACGTAGAATTGGCCATCACTTTCAAACTGGTTGCAATTATTCCTGATAGATGATGGAAACACTGTTGTATTTTTTTTGCATTTTATGGTTCGGGCGTTGACTTCTAAGACCCTAACTATTCAATCTGTTGGAGCAACGCCCTAGGGTGAAGCCTAGGTTGCTCGGAAAGTAGAAATGTCCATAAGATTCATACTGGCTGCAATTATTCGTTTTATACAATGAAAAAACTGTTGTATTTATATTGTATTTTATGCTTCTGGCGTTGACTTCTAAAGCACTAACTATTCGATCTGGTGGAGCAACGCCCTAGAGTGAATCCTAGGTTGCCCAGAACGTAGAATTGGCCATCACTTTCAAACTGGTTGCAATTATTCCTGTTATATGATGGAAACACTGTTGTATTTTTTTTGCATTTTATGGTTCGGGCGTTGGCTTCTGAGGCCCTAACTATTCAATCTGTTGGAGCAACGCCCTAGGGTGAAGCCTAGGTTGCTCGGAATGTAGAAATGACCATAAGTTTCATACTGGTTGCAATTATTCGTTTTATACAATGGAAAAACTGTTCTATTTATTTGGTATTTAATGCTTCGGGCGTTGGCTTCTAAGGCCCTAACTTTTTGATCTGGTGGAGCAACGCCCTAGAGTGAAGCCTAGGTTGCCCGGAACGAAGAAATGACCATAACTTTCACACTGGCTGCTATTATTCGTTTTATGCGATGGAAAAACTGATATATTTATATTGTATTTTATGCTTCTGTCGTTGACTTCTGAGGCCGTAGCTATTCGATGTGGTGGAAGAACGCCATAGAGTGAAGCCTAGGTTGCCCGGAATGTAGAAATGACCATAACTTTTACACTGGTAGCAATTATTCGTTTTATACAATGGAAAAACTGTTCTATTTATTTTGTATTTTATGCTTCGGGCGTTGACTTCTAAGGCCCTAACTGTTTGATCTGGTGGAGCAACGCCCTAGAGTGAAGCCGAGGTTGCCCGGAACGAAGAAATGACCATAACTTTCACACTGGCTGCTATTATTCGTTTTATACGATGGAAAAACTGATATATTTATATTGTACTTTATGCTTCTGGCGTTGACTTCTAAGGCCCTAGCTGTACGATCTAGTAGAGCAACGCCCTAGAGTGTAGCCTAGGTTGCCCGGAAAGGAGAAATGACCATCACTTTCAAACTGGTTGCAATTAATCGAGTTATACGATGGAAAAACTGTTGTATTTTTATTGCATTTTATGCTTCTGGCGTTCACTTCTTAGGCCCTAACTATTCGATCTGGTGGAACAACGCCCTAGAGTGAAGCCTACGTTGCCTGGAACGTAGAAATGACCATCACTTTCACACGGGTTGCAATTATTCCGGTTATAGGATGGAAAGACTGTTGTATTTTTATTGTATTTTATACTTCAGGCGTTGACTTCTGAGGCCGTAGCTATTCGATGTGGCGGAAGAACGCCATAGAGTGAAGCCTAGGATGCCCGGAACGTAGAAATGGCCATCACTTTCAAACTGGTTGCAATTATTCCTGTTATATGATGGAAACACTGTTGTATTTATATTGTATTTTATGCCTCTGGCGTTGACGTCTAAGGCCGTAGCTATTAGATGTGGTGGAGCAACGCCCTAGAGAGACGCCTAGGGTGCTCGGAACGTAGAAATGACCATTACTTTCACACTGGTTGCAATTATTCGTATTATACGATGGAAAAGCTGTTGTATTTATATCGTATTTTATGCTTCTGGCGTTGACTTCTAAGGCACTAACTATTCGATCTGGTGGAGCAACGCCCTAGAGTGAATCCTAGGTTGCCCGGAGCGTAGAATTGGCCATCACTTTCAAACTGGTTGCAATTATTCCTGTTATATGATGGAAACACTGATGTATTTTTATTGCATTTTATGCTTCGGGCGTTGACTTCTAAGGCCCTAACAATTCAATCTGTTGGAGCAACGCCCTAGGGTGAAGCCTAGGTTGCTCGGAAAGTAGAAATGACCATAAGTTTCATACTGGTTGCAATTATTCGTTTTATACGATGGAAAATCTGTTGTATTTATATTGTATTTTATGCTTCTGGCGTTGGCTTCTAAGGCACTAACTATTCGACCTGGTGGAGCAACGCCCTAGAGTGAATCCTAGGTTGCCCGGAACGTAGAATATGCCATCACTTTCAAACTGGTTGCAATTAATCCAGTTATACGATGGAAAAACTGTTGTATTTTTATTGCATTTTATGCTTCTGGCGTTCACTTCTTAGGCCCTAACTATTCGATCTGGTGGAACAACGGCTTAAGGTGAAGCCTAACTTGCTCGGAAAGTAGAAATGACCATAAGTTTCATACTGGTTTCAATTATTCGTTTTATACGATGGAAATGCTGTTGTATTTATATTGTATTTTATGCTTCTGGCGTTGACTTCTAAGGCACTAACTATTCGATCTGGTGGAGCAACGCAATAGAGTGATGCCTAGGTTGCCCGGAACGTAGAATTGGCCATAACTTTTACACTGGTAGCAATTATTCGTTTTATACAATGGAAAAACTGTTCTATTTATTTGGTATTTAATGCTTCGAGCGTTGGCTTCTGAGGCCCAAACTGTTTGATCTGGTGGCGCAACGCCCTAGAGTGAAGCATAGGTTCCCCGGAATGTAGAAATGACCATAACTTTCACACTGGCTGCTATTATTCGTTTTATACGATGGAAAAACTGATATATTTATATTGTATTTTATGCTTCTGTCGTTGACTTCTTAGGCCCTAACTATTCGATCTGGTGGAACAACGGCTTAGGGTGAAGCCTAGGTTGCCCGGAACGTAGAATTGGCCATCACTTTCAAACTGGTTGCAATTATTCCTGATAGATGATGGAAACACTGTTGTATTTTTTTTGCATTTTATGGTTCGGGCGTTGACTTCTAAGGCCCTAACTATTGAATCTGTTGGAGCAACGCCCTAGGGTGAAGCCTAGGTAGCTCGGAAAGTAGAAATGACCATAAGTTTCATACTGGTTGCAATTATTCGTTTTATACGCTGGAAAGACTGTTGTATATATATTGTATTTTATGCTTCTGGCGTTGTCTTCTAAGGCACTAACTATTCGATCTGGTGGAGCAACGCCCTAGAGTGCAGCCTAGGTTGCCCGGAACGTAGAATTGGCCATCACTTTCAAACTGGTTGCAATTATTCCTGTTATATGATGGAAACACTGTTGTATTTTTTTTGCATTTTATGGTTCGGGCGTTGACTTCTAAGACCCTAACTATTCAATCTGTTGGAGCAACGCCCTAGGGTGAAGCCTAGGTTGCTCGGAAAGTAGAAATGTCCATAAGATTCATACTGGTTGCAATTATTCGTTTTATACAATGAAAAAACTGTTGTATTTATATTGTATTTTATGCTTCTGGCGTTGACTTCTAAAGCACTAACTATTCGATCTGGTGGAGCAACGCCCTAGAGTGAATCCTAGGTTGCTCAGAACGTAGAATTGGCCATCACTTTCAAACTGGTTGCAATTATTCCTGTTATATGATGGAAACACTGTTGTATTTTTTTTGCATTTTATGGTTCGGGCGTTGGCTTCTGAGGCCCTAACTATTCAATCTGTTGGAGCAACGCCCTAGGGTGAAGCCTAGGTTGCTCGGAATGTAGAAATGACCATAAGTTTCATACTGGTTGCAATTATTCGTTTTATACAATGGAAAAACTGTTCTATTTATTTGGTATTTAACGCTTCGGGCGTTGGCTTCTAAGGCCCTAACTTTTTGATCTGGTGGAGCAACGCCCTAGAGTGAAGCCTAGGTTGCCCGGAACGAAGAAATGACCATAACTTTCACACTGGCTGCTATTATTCGTTTTATGCGATGGAAAAACTGATATATTTATTTTGTATTTTATGCTTCTGTCGTTGACTTTTGAGGCCGTAGCTATTCGATGTGGTGGAAGAACGCCATAGAGTGAAGCCTAGGTTGCCCGGAATGTAGAAATGACCATAACTTTTACACTGGTAGCAATTATTCGTTTTATACAATGGAAAAACTGTTCTATTTATTTTGTATTTTATGCTTCGGGCGTTGACTTCTAAGGCCCTAACTGTTTGATCTGGTGGATCAACGCCCTAGAGTGTAGCCTAGGTTGCCCGGAAAGGAGAAATGACCATCACTTTCAAACTGGTTGCAATTAATCGAGTTATACGATGGAAAAACTGTTGTATTTTTATTGCATTTTATGCTTCTGGCGTTCACTTCTTAGGCCCTAACTATTCGATCTGGTGGAACAACGCCCTAGAGTGAAGCCTACGTTGCCTGGAACGTAGAAATGACCATCACTTTCACACGGGTTGCAATTATTCCGGTTATAGGATGGAAAGACTGTTGTATTTTTATTGTATTTTATACTTCAGGCGTTGACTTCTGAGGCCGTAGCTATTCGATGTGGTGGAAGAACGCCATAGAGTGAAGCCTAGGATGCCCGGAACGTAGAAATGGCCATCACTTTCAAACTGGTTGCAATTATTCCTGTTATATGATGGAAACACTGTTGTATTTATATTGTATTTTATGCCTCTGGCGTTGACTTCTAAGGCCGTAGCTATTAGATGTGGTGGAGCAACGCCCTAGAGAGACGCCTAGGGTGCTCGGAACGTAGTAATGACCATTACTTTCACACTGGTTGCAATTATTCGTATTATACGATGGAAAAGCTGTTGTATTTATATCGTATTTTATGCTTCTGGCGTTGACTTCTAAGGCACTAACTATTCGATCTGGTGGAGCAACGCCCTAGAGTGAATCCTAGGTTGCCCGGAGCGTAGAATTGGCCATCACTTTCAAACTGGTTGCAATTATTCCTGTTATATGATGGAAACACTGATGTATTTTTATTGCATTTTATGCTTCGGGCGTTGACTTCTAAGGCCCTAACAATTCAATCTGTTGGAGCAACGCCCTAGGGTGAAGCCTAGGTTGCTCGGAAAGTAGAAATGACCATAAGTTTCATACTGGTTGCAATTATTCGTTTTATACGATGGAAAATCTGTTGTATTTATATTGTATTTTATGCTTCTGGCGTTGGCTTCTAAGGCACTAACTATTCGACCTGGTGGAGCAACGCCCTAGAGTGAATCCTAGGTTGCCCGGAACGTAGAATTTGCCATCACTTTCAAACTGGTTGCAATTAATCCAGTTATACGATGGAAAAACTGTTGTATTTTTATTGCATTTTATGCTTCTGGCGTTCACTTCTTAGGCCCTAACTATTCGATCTGGTGGAACAACGGCTTAAGGTGAAGCCTAACTTGCTCGGAAAGTAGAAATGACCATAAGTTTCATACTGGTTTCAATTATTCGTTTTATACGATGGAAATGCTGTTGTATTTATATTGTATTTTATGCTTCTGGCGTTGACTTCTAAGGCACTAACTATTCGATCTGGTGGAGCAACGCAATAGAGTGATGCCTAGGTTGCCCGGAACGTAGAATTGGCCATAACTTTTACACTGGTAGCAATTATTCGTTTTATACAATGGAAAAACTGTTGTATTTATATTGTATTTTATGCTTCTGGCGTTGACTTCTAAAGCACTAACTATTCGATCTGGTGGAGCAACGCCCTAGAGTGAATCCTAGGTTGCCCAGAACGTAGAATTGGCCATCACTTTCAAACTGGTTGCAATTATTCCTGTTATATGATGGAAACACTGTTGTATTTTTATTGCATTTTATGCTTCGGGCGTTGACTTCTAAGGCCCTAACAATTCAATCTGTTGGAGCAACGCCCTAGGGTGAAGCCTAGGTTGCTCGGAAAGTAGAAATGACCATAAGTTTCATACTGGTTGCAATTATTCGTTTTATACGATGGAAAATCTGTTGTATTTATATTGTATTTTATGCTTCTGGCGTTGGCTCCTAAGGCACTATCTATTCGACCTGGTGGAGCAACGCCCTAGAGTGAATCCTAGGTTGCCCGGAACGTAGAATTGGCCATCACTTTCAAACTGGTTGCAATTAATCCAGTTATACGATGGAAAAACTGTTGTATTTTTATTGCATTTTATGCTTCTGGCGTTCACTTCTTAGGCCCTAACTATTCGATCTGGTGGAACAACGGCTTAAGGTGAAGCCTAACTTGCTCGGAAAGTAGAAATGACCATAAGTTTCATACTGGTTTCAATTATTCGTTTTATACGATGGAAAAGCTGTTGTATTTATATTGTATTTTATGCTTCTGGCGTTGACTTCTAAGGCACTAACTATTCGATCTGGTGGAGCAACGCAATAGAGTGATGCCTAGGTTGCCCGGAACGTCGAATTGGCCATAACTTTTACACTGGTAGCAATTATTCGTTTTATACAATGGAAAAACTGTTCTATTTATTTGGTATTTAATGCTTCGAGCGTTGGCTTCTGAGGCCCAAACTGTTTGATCTGGTGGCGCAACGCCCTAGAGTGAAGCCTAGGTTCCCCGGAATGTAGAAATGACCATAACTTTCACACTGGCTGCTATTATTCGTTTTATACGATGGAAAAACTGATATATTTATATTGTATTTTATGCTTCTGTCGTTGACTTCTTAGGCCCTAACTATTCGATCTGGTGGAACAACGGCTTAGGGTGAAGCCTAGGTTGCCCGGAACGTAGAATTGGCCATCACTTTCAAACTGGTTGCAATTATTCCTGATAGATGATGGAAACACTGTTGTATTTTTTTTGCATTTTATGGTTCGGGCGTTGACTTCTAAGGCCCTAACTATTGAATCTGTTGGAGCAACGCCCTAGGGTGAAGCCTAGGTAGCTCGGAAAGTAGAAATGACCATAAGTTTCATACTGGTTGCAATTATTCGTTTTATACGCTGGAAAAACTGTTGTATATATATTGTATTTTATGCTTCTGGCGTTGTCTTCTAAGGCACTAACTATTCGATCTGGTGGAGCAACGCCCTAGAGTGCAGCCTAGGTTGCCCGGAACGTAGAATTGGCCATCACTTTCAAACTGGTTGCAATTATTCCTGTTATATGATGGAAACACTGTTGTATTTTTTTTGCATTTTATGGTTCGGGCGTTGACTTCTAAGACCCTAACTATTCAATCTGTTGGAGCAACGCCCTAGGGTGAAGCCTAGGTTGCTCGGAAAGTAGAAATGTCCATAAGATTCATACTGGTTGCAATTATTCGTTTTATACAATGAAAAAACTGTTGTATTTATATTGTATTTTATGCTTCTGGCGTTGACTTCTAAAGCACTAACTATTCGATCTGGTGGAGCAACGCCCTAGAGTGAATCCTAGGTTGCCCAGAACGTAGAATTGGCCATCACTTTCAAACTGGTTGCAATTATTCCTGTTATATGATGGAAACACTGTTGTATTTTTTTTGCATTTTATGGTTCGGGCGTTGGCTTCTGAGGCCCTAACTATTCAATCTGTTGGAGCAACGCCCTAGGGTGAAGCCTAGGTTGCTCGGAATGTAGAAATGACCATAAGTTTCATACTGGTTGCAATTATTCGTTTTATACAATGGAAAAACTGTTCTATTTATTTGGTATTTAATGCTTCGGGCGTTGGCTTCTAAGGCCCTAACTTTTTGATCTGGTGGAGCAACGCCCTAGAGTGAAGCCTAGGTTGCCCGGAACGAAGAAATGACCATAACTTTCACACTGGCTGCTATTATTCGTTTTATGCGATGGAAAAACTGATATATTTATATTGTATTTTATGCTTCTGTCGTTGACTTTTGAGGCCGTAGCTATTCGATGTGGTGGAAGAACGCCATAGAGTGAAGCCTAGGTTGCCCGGAATGTAGAAATGACCATAACTTTTACACTGGTAGCAATTATTCGTTTTATACAATGGAAAAACTGTTCTATTTATTTTGTATTTTATGCTTCGGGCGTTGACTTCTAAGGCCCTAACTGTTTGATCTGGTGGATCAACGCCCTAGAGTGTAGCCTAGGTTGCCCGGAAAGGAGAAATGACCATCACTTTCAAACTGGTTGCAATTAATCGAGTTATACGATGGAAAAACTGTTGTATTTTTATTGCATTTTATGCTTCTGGCGTTCACTTCTTAGGCCCTAACTATTCGATCTGGTGGAGCAACGCCCTAGAGTGAATCCTAGGTTGCCCGGAGCGTAGAATTGGCCATCACTTTCAAACTGGTTGCAATTATTCCTGTTATATGATGGAAACACTGTTGTATTTTTATTGCATTTTATGCTTCGGGCGTTGACTTCTAAGGCCCTAACAATTCAATCTGTTGGAGCAACCCCCTAGGGTGAAGCCTAGGTTGCTCGGAAAGTAGAAATGACCATAAGTTTCATACTGGTTGCAATTATTCGTTTTATACGATGGAAAATCTGTTGTATTTATATTGTATTTTATGCTTCTGGCGTTGGCTTCTAAGGCACTAACTATTCGACCTGGTGGAGCAACGCCCTAGAGTGAATCCTAGGTTGCCCGGAACGTAGAATTTGCCATCACTTTCAAACTGGTTGCAATTAATCCAGTTATACGATGGAAAAACTGTTGTATTTTTATTGCATTTTATGCTTCTGGCGTTCACTTCTTAGGCCCTAACTATTCGATCTGGTGGAACAACGGCTTAAGGTGAAGCCTAACTTGCTCGGAAAGTAGAAATGACCATAAGTTTCATACTGGTTTCAATTATTCGTTTTATACGATGGAAATGCTGTTGTATTTATATTGTATTTTATGCTTCTGGCGTTGACTTCTAAGGCACTAACTATTCGATCTGGTGGAGCAACGCAATAGAGTGATGCCTAGGTTGCCCGGAACGTAGAATTGGCCATAACTTTTACACTGGTAGCAATTATTCGTTTTATACAATGGAGAAACTGTTCTATTTATTTGGTATTTAATGCTTCGGGCGTTGGCTTCTAAGGCCCTAACTTTTTGATCTGGTGGAGCAACGCCCTAGAGTGAAGCCTAGGTTGCCCGGAACGAAGAAATGACCATAACTTTCACACTGGCTGCTATTATTCGTTTTATGCGATGGAAAAACTGATATATTTATATTGTATTTTATGCTTCTGTCGTTGACTTCTGAGGCCGTAGCTATTCGATGTGGTGGAAGAACACCATAGAGTGAAGCCTAGGTTGCCCGGAATGTAGAAATGACCATAACTTTTACACTGGTAGCAATTATTCGTTTTATACAATGGAAAAACTGTTCTATTTATTTTGTATTTTATGCTTCGGGCGTTGACTTCTAAGGCCCTAACTGTTTGATCTGGTGGAGCAACGCCCTAGAGTGAAGCCGAGGTTGCCCGGAACGAAGAAATGACCATAACTTCCACACTGGCTGCTATTATTCGTTTTATACGATGGAAAAACTGATATATTTATATTGTACTTTATGCTTCTGGCGTTGACTTCTAAGGCCCTAGCTGTTCGATCTAGTAGAGCAACGCCCTAGAGTGTAGCCTAGGTTGCCCGGAAAGGAGAAATGACCATCACTTTCAAACTGGTTGCAATTAATCGAGTTATACGATGGAAAAACTGTTGTATTTTTATTGCATTTTATGCTTCTGGCGTTCACTTCTTAGGCCCTAACTATTCGATCTGGTGGAACAACGCCCTAGAGTGAAGCCTACGTTGCCTGGAACGTAGAAATGACCATCACTTTCACACGGGTTGCAATTATTCCGGTTATAGGATGGAAAGACTGTTGTATTTTTATTGTATTTTATACTTCAGGCGTTGACTTCTGAGGCCGTAGCTATTCGATGTGGCGGAAGAACGCCATAGAGTGAAGCCTAGGATGCCCGGAACGTAGAAATGGCCATCACTTTCAAACTGGTTGCAATTATTCCTGTTATATGATGGAAACACTGTTGTATTTATATTGTATTTTATGCCTCTGGCGTTGACTTCTAAGGCCGTAGCTATTAGATGTGGTGGAGCAACGCCCTAGAGAGACGCCTAGGGTGCTCGGAACGTAGAAATGACCATTACTTTCACACTGGTTGCAATTATTCGTATTATACGATGGAAAAGCTGTTGTATTTATATCGTATTTTATGCTTCTGGCGTTGACTTCTAAGGCACTAACTATTCGATCTGGTGGAGCAACGCCCTAGAGTGAATCCTAGGTTGCCCGGAGCGTAGAATTGGCCATCACTTTCAAACTGGTTGCAATTATTCCTGTTATATGATGGAAACACTGTTGTATTTTTATTGCATTTTATGCTTCGGGCGTTGACTTCTAAGGCCCTAACAATTCAATCTGTTGGAGCAACGCCCTAGGGTGAAGCCTAGGTTGCTCGGAAGGTAGAAATGACCATAAGTTTCATACTGGTTGCAATTATTCGTTTTATACGATGGAAAATCTGTTGTATTTATATTGTATTTTATGCTTCTGGCGTTGGCTTCTAAGGCACTAACTATTCGACCTGGTGGAGCAACGCCCTAGAGTGAATCCTAGGTTGCCCGGAACGTAGAATTTGCCATCACTTTCAAACTGGTTGCAATTAATCCAGTTATACGATGGAAAAACTGTTGTATTTTTATTGCATTTTATGCTTCTGGCGTTCACTTCTTAGGCCCTAACTATTCGATCTGGTGGAACAACGGCTTAAGGTGAAGCCTAACTTGCTCGGAAAGTAGAAATGACCATAAGTTTCATACTGGTTTCAATTATTCGTTTTATACGATGGAAATGCTGTTGTATTTATATTGTATTTTATGCTTCTGGCGTTGACTTCTAAGGCACTAACTATTCGATCTGGTGGAGCAACGCAATAGAGTGATGCCTAGGTTGCCCGGAACGTAGAATTGGCCATAACTTTTACACTGGTAGCAATTATTCGTTTTATACAATGGAAAAACTGTTCTATTTATTTGGTATTTAATGCTTCGGTCGTTGGCTTCTAAGGCCCTAACTGTTTGATCTGGTGGAGCAACGCCCTAGAGTGAAGCCTAGGTTGCCCGGACCGAAGAATTGACCATAACTTTCACACTGGCTGCTAATATTCGTTTTATACGATGGAATAACTGATATATTTATATTGTATTTTATGCTTCTGTCGTTGACTTCTTAGGCCCTAACTATTCGATCTGGTGGAACAACGGCTTAGGGTGAAGCCTACGTTGTCTGGAACGTAGAAATGACCATCACTTTCACACGGGTTGCAATTATTCCGGTTATAGGATGGAAAGACTGGTGTACTTTTATTGTATTTTATACTTCAGGCGTTGACTTCTGAGGCCGTAGCTATTCGATGTGGTGGAAGAACGCCATAGAGTGAAGCCTAGGATGCCCGGAACGTAGAAATGGCCATCACTTTCAAACTGGTTGCAATTATTCCTGTTATATGATGGAAACACTGTTGTATTTATATTGTATTTTATGCCTCTGGCGTTGACTTCTAAGGCCGTAGCTATTAGATGTGGTGGAGCAACGCCCTAGAGAGACGCCTAGGGTGCTCGGAACGTAGAAATGACCATTACTTTCACACTGGTTGCAATTATTCGTATTATACGATGGAAAAGCTGTTGTATTTATATCGTATTTTATGCTTCTGGCGTTGACTTCTAAGGCACTAACTATTCGATCTGGTGGAGCAACGCCCTAGAGTGAATCCTAGGTTGCCCGGAGCGTAGAATTGGCCATCACTTTCAAACTGGTTGCAATTATTCCTGTTATATGATGGAAACACTGTTGTATTTTTATTGCATTTTATGCTTCGGGCGTTAACTTCTAAGGCCCTAACAATTCAATCTGTTGGAGCAACGCCCTAGGGTGAAGCCTAGGTTGCTCGGAAAGTAGAAATGACCATAAGTTTCATACTGGTTGCAATTATTCGTTTTATACGATGGAAAATCTGTTGTATTTATATTGTATTTTATGCTTCTGGCGTTGGCTTCTAAGGCACTAACTATTCGATCTGGTGGAGCAACGCCCTAGAGTAAATCCTAGGTTGCCCGGAACGTAGAATTGGCCATCACTTTCAAACTGGTTGCAATTAATCCAGTTATACGATGGAAAAACTGTTGTATTTTTATTGCACTTTATGCTTCTGGCGTTCACTTCTTAGGCCCTAACTATTCGAACTGGTGGAACAACGGCTTAGGGTGAAGCCTAGGTTGCCCGGAACGTAGAAATGACCATAACTTTCACACTGGTTGCAATTATTCGTATTATACGATGGAAAAGCTGTTGTATTTATATCGTATTTTATGCTTCTGGCGTTGACTTCTAAGGCACTAACTATTCGATCTGGTGGAGCAACGCCCTAGAGTGAATCCTAGGTTGCCCGGAGCGTAGAATTGGCCATCACTTTCAAACTGGTTGCAATTATTCCTGTTATATGATGGAAACACTGTTGTATTTTTATTGCATTTTATGCTTCGGGCGTTAACTTCTAAGGCCCTAACAATTCAATCTGTTGGAGCAACGCCCTAGGGTGAAGCCTAGGTTGCTCGGAAAGTAGAAATGACCATAAGTTTCATACTGGTTGCAATTATTCGTTTTATACGATGGAAAATCTGTTGTATTTATATTGTATTTTATGCTTCTGGCGTTGGCTTCTAAGGCACTAACTATTCGATCTGGTGGAGCAACGCCCTAGAGTGAATCCTAGGTTGCCCGGAACGTAGAATTGGCCATCACTTTCAAACTGGTTGCAATTAATCCAGTTATACGATGGAAAAACTGTTGTATTTTTATTGCATTTTATGCTTCTGGCGTTCACTTCTTAGGCCCTAACTATTCGATCTGGTGGAACAACGGCTTAAGGTGAAGCCTAACTTGCTCGGAAAGTAGAAATGACCATAAGTTTCATACTGGTTTCAATTATTCGTTTTATACGATGGAAATGCTGTTGTATTTATATTGTATTTTATGCTTCTGGCGTTGACTTCTAAGGCACTAACTATTCGATCTGGTGGAGCAACGCAATAGAGTGATGCCTAGGTTGCCCGGAACGTAGAATTGGCCATAACTTTTACACTGGTAGCAATTATTCGTTTTATACAATGGAAAAACTGTTCTATTTATTTGGTATTTAATGCTTCGGTCGTTGGCTTCTAAGGCCCTAACTGTTTGATCTGGTGGAGCAACGCCCTAGAGTGAAGCCTAGGTTGCCCGGACCGAAGAATTGACCATAACTTTCACACTGGCTGCTAATATTCGTTTTATACGATGGAATAACTGATATATTTATATTGTATTTTATGCTTCTGTCGTTGACTTCTTAGGCCCTAACTATTCGATCTGGTGGAACAACGGCTTAGGGTGAAGCCTACGTTGTCTGGAACGTAGAAATGACCATCACTTTCACACGGGTTGCAATTATTCCGGTTATAGGATGGAAAGACTGGTGTACTTTTATTGTATTTTATACTTCAGGCGTTGACTTCTGAGGCCGTAGCTATTCGATGTGGTGGAAGAACGCCATAGAGTGAAGCCTAGGATGCCCGGAACGTAGAAATGGCCATCACTTTCAAACTGGTTGCAATTATTCCTGTTATATGATGGAAACACTGTTGTATTTATATTGTATTTTATTCCTCTGGCGTTGACTTCTAAGGCCGTAGCTATTAGATGTGGTGGAGCAACGCCCTAGAGAGACGCCTAGGGTGCTCGGAACGTAGAAATGACCATTACTTTCACACTGGTTGCAATTATTCGTATTATACGATGGAAAAGCTGTTGTATTTATATCGTATTTTATGCTTCTGGCGTTGACTTCTAAGGCACTAACTATTCGATCTGGTGGAGCAACGCCCTAGAGTGAATCCTAGGTTGCCCGGAGCGTAGAATTGGCCATCACTTTCAAACTGGTTGCAATTATTCCTGTTATATGATGGAAACACTGTTGTATTTTTATTGCATTTTATGCTTCGGGCGTTAACTTCTAAGGCCCTAACAATTCAATCTGTTGGAGCAACGCCCTAGGGTGAAGCCTAGGTTGCTCGGAAAGTAGAAATGACCATAAGTTTCATACTGGTTGCAATTATTCGTTTTATACGATGGAAAATCTGTTGTATTTATATTGTATTTTATGCTTCTGGCGTTGGCTTCTAAGGCACTAACTATTCGATCTGGTGGAGCAACGCCCTAGAGTGAATCCTAGGTTGCCCGGAACGTAGAATTGGCCATCACTTTCAAACTGGTTGCAATTAATCCAGTTATACGATGGAAAAACTGTTGTATTTTTATTGCACTTTATGCTTCTGGCGTTCACTTCTTAGGCCCTAACTATTCGAACTGGTGGAACAACGGCTTAGGGTGAAGCCTAGGTTGCCCGGAACGTAGAAATGACCATAACTTTTACACTGGTAGCAATTATTCGTTTTATACAATGGAAAAACTGTTCTATTTATTTGGTATTTAATGCTTCGGTCGTTGGCTTCTAAGGCCCTAACTGTTTGATCTGGTGGAGCAACGCCCTAGAGTGAAGCCTAGGTTGCCCGGACCGAAGAATTGACCATAACTTTCACACTGGCTGCTAATATTCGTTTTATACGATGGAAAAACTGATATATTTATATTGTATTTTATGCTTCTGTCGTTGACTTCTTAGGCCCTAACTATTCGATCTGGTGGAACAACGGCTTAGGGTGAAGCCTAGGTTGCCCGGAACGTAGAATTGGCCATCACTTTCAAACTGGTTGCAATTATTCCTGATAGATGATGGAAACACTGTTGTATTTTTTTTGCATTTTATGGTTCGGGCGTTGACTTCTAAGGCCCTAACTATTGAATCTGTTGGAGCAACGCCCTAGGGTGAAGCCTAGGTAGCTCGGAAAGTAGAAATGACCATAAGTTTCATACTGGTTGCAATTATTCGTTTTATACGCTGGAAAAACTGTTGTATATATATTGTATTTTATGCTTCTGGCGTTGTCTTCTAAGGCACTAACTATTCGATCTGGTGGAGCAACGCCCTAGAGTGCAGCCTAGGTTGCCCGGAACGTAGAATTGGCCATCACTTTCAAAACAGGTTGCAATTATTCCTGTTATATGATGGAAACACTGTTGTATTTTTTTTGCATTTTATGGTTCGGGCGTTGACTTCTAAGACCCTAACTATTCAATCTGTTGGAGCAACGCCCTAGGGTGAAGCCTAGGTTGCTCGGAAAGTAGAAATGTCCATAAGATTCATACTGGTTGCAATTATTCGTTTTATACAATGAAAAAACTGTTGTATTTATATTGTATTTTATGCTTCTGGCGTTGACTTCTAAAGCACTAACTATTCGATCTGGTGGAGCAACGCCCTAGAGTGAATCCTAGGTTGCCCAGAACGTAGAATTGGCCATCACTTTCAAACTGGTTGCAATTATTCCTGTTATATGATGGAAACACTGTTGTATTTTTTTTGCATTTTATGGTTCGGGCGTTGGCTTCTGAGGCCCTAACTATTCAATCTGTTGGAGCAACGCCCTAGGGTGAAGCCTAGGTTGCTCGGAATGTAGAAATGACCATAAGTTTCATACTGGTTGCAATTATTCGTTTTATACGATGGAAAATCTGTTGTATTTATATTGTATTTTATGCTTCTGGCGTTGGCTTCTAAGGCACTAACTATTCGATCTGGTGGAGCAACGCCCTAGAGTGAATCCTAGGTTGCCCGGAACGTAGAATTGGCCATCACTTTCAAACTGGTTGCAATTAATCCAGTTATACGATGGAAAAACTGTTGTATTTTTATTGCACTTTATGCTTCTGGCGTTCACTTCTTAGGCCCTAACTATTCGAACTGGTGGAACAACGGCTTAGGGTGAAGCCTAGGTTGCCCGGAACGTAGAAATGACCATAACTTTTACACTGGTAGCAATTATTCGTTTTATACAATGGAAAAACTGTTCTATTTATTTGGTATTTAATGCTTCGGTCGTTGGCTTCTAAGGCCCTAACTGTTTGATCTGGTGGAGCAACGCCCTAGAGTGAAGCCTAGGTTGCCCGGACCGAAGAATTGACCATAACTTTCACACTGGCTGCTAATATTCGTTTTATACGATGGAAAAACTGATATATTTATATTGTATTTTATGCTTCTGTCGTTGACTTCTTAGGCCCTAACTATTCGATCTGGTGGAACAACGGCTTAGGGTGAAGCCTAGGTTGCCCGGAACGTAGAATTGGCCATCACTTTCAAACTGGTTGCAATTATTCCTGATAGATGATGGAAACACTGTTGTATTTTTTTTGCATTTTATGGTTCGGGCGTTGACTTCTAAGGCCCTAACTATTGAATCTGTTGGAGCAACGCCCTAGGGTGAAGCCTAGGTAGCTCGGAAAGTAGAAATGACCATAAGTTTCATACTGGTTGCAATTATTCGTTTTATACGCTGGAAAAACTGTTGTATATATATTGTATTTTATGCTTCTGGCGTTGTCTTCTAAGGCACTAACTATTCGATCTGGTGGAGCAACGCCCTAGAGTGCAGCCTAGGTTGCCCGGAACGTAGAATTGGCCATCACTTTCAAAACAGGTTGCAATTATTCCTGTTATATGATGGAAACACTGTTGTATTTTTTTTGCATTTTATGGTTCGGGCGTTGACTTCTAAGACCCTAACTATTCAATCTGTTGGAGCAACGCCCTAGGGTGAAGCCTAGGTTGCTCGGAAAGTAGAAATGTCCATAAGATTCATACTGGTTGCAATTATTCGTTTTATACAATGAAAAAACTGTTGTATTTATATTGTATTTTATGCTTCTGGCGTTGACTTCTAAAGCACTAACTATTCGATCTGGTGGAGCAACGCCCTAGAGTGAATCCTAGGTTGCCCAGAACGTAGAATTGGCCATCACTTTCAAACTGGTTGCAATTATTCCTGTTATATGATGGAAACACTGTTGTATTTTTTTTGCATTTTATGGTTCGGGCGTTGGCTTCTGAGGCCCTAACTATTCAATCTGTTGGAGCAACGCCCTAGGGTGAAGCCTAGGTTGCTCGGAATGTAGAAATGACCATAAGTTTCATACTGGTTGCAATTATTCGTTTTATACAATGGAAAAACTGTTCTATTTATTTGGTATTTAATGCTTCGGGCGTTGGCTTCTAAGGCCCTAACTTTTTGATCTGGTGGAGCAACGCCCTAGAGTGAAGCCTAGGTTGCCCGGAACGAGGAAATGACCATAACTTTCACACTGGTTGCTATTATTCGTTTTATACAATGGAAAAACTGTTATATTTATATTGTATTTTATGCTTCTGGCGTTGACTTCTGAGGCTGTTGCTATTCGATGTGGTGGAAGAACGCCATAGAGTGAAGCCTAGGTAGCCCGGAACGTAGAAATGTCCATATCTTTCGCACTGTTTGCAATTATTCATTTAATACGATGGAAATGCTGTTGTATGTATATCGTATTTTATGCTTCTGGCGTTGACTTCTAAGGACCTAACTATTCGATCTGGTGGAGCAACGCCCTAGAGTGAAGCCTAGGTTGCCCGGAACGTAGAAATGACCATTACTTTCACACTGTTTGCTATTATTCATTTTGTACGATGGAAAAGCTGTTGGATTTATATTGTATTTTATGCCTCTGGCGTTGACTTCTAAGGCCGTAGCTATTAGATGTGGTGGAGCAACGCCCTAGAGTGACGCCTAGGTTGCCCGGAACGTAGAAATGACCATTACTTTCACAATGTTTGCAACTACTCATTTTATACGATGGAATAACTGTTGTACTTATGTTGTGTTTTATCGTTCTGGCGTTGAATTCTAAGTCCCTAGCTACTCGATCTGGTAGAGCAACGCCCTAGAGTGAAACCTAGGTTATCCGGAACGTGGAAATGACCAGTACGTTCACACTGTTTGCAAATATACATTATATATGGTGGAAAATCTGTTGTATTTATGTTGTATTTTATGCTTCTGGCGTTGACTTCTTTGGCCCTAACTGTTCGATATAGTGGAAGAACGCCCTAGAGTGAAGCCTAGGTTGACCGGAACGAAGAAATGACCATCACTTTCAAACTGGTTGCAATTATTCCGGTTATATGATGGAAAAACTGTTGTATTTTTATTGCATTTTATGCTTCGGGCATTGACTTCTAAGGTCCTAACTGTTCAATCTGTTGGAGCAACGACATAGGGTGAAGCCTAGGTTGCCCGGAAAGTAGAAATGACCACAACTTTCACACTGCTTGCAATTATTCGTTTTATACGATTGAAAAGCTTTTGCAACTTTATTGTATTTTATTCTTCTGGCGTTGACTTCTAAGGCCGTAGCTATTAGATGTGGTGGAGCAACGCCCTAGAGTGATGCCTAGGTTGCCCGGAACGTAGAAATGACCATTACTTTCACAATGTTTGCAATTAACCATTTTATACGATGGAAAAACTGTTGTATTCATATTGTATTTTATGCTTCTGGCGTTTACTTCTAAGGTACTAACTATTCGATCTGGTGGAGCAACGCGCTAGAGTGAAGCCTAGGTTGGCCGGAATGTAGAAATGTCCATAACTTTCACACTGGTTGCAATTATTCCTGTTATACGATGGAAAAACTGTTGTATTTTAATTGTATTTTATGCTTTTAGCGATGAATTATAAGTCCCTAGCTATTCGATCTGGTGGAGCAACGCCCTAGAGTGACGCCTAGGTTGCTCGGAACGTAGAAATGACCATTACTTTCACACTGGTTGCAATTATTCCTGTTATACGATGGAAGGACTGTTGTATTTTAATTGTATTTTATGCTTTTAGCGATGAATTATAAGTCCCTAGCTATTCGATTTGGTGGAGCATCGCCCTAGAGTGACGCCTAGGATGCTCGGAACGCAGAAATGACCATTACTTTCACACTGGTTGCAATTATTCCTGTTATACGATGGAAAAACTGTTGTATTTTTATAGCATTTTATGCTTCGGGCATTGACTTTTAAGGCCCTATCTATTCAATCTGTTGGAGCAACGCCCTAGGGTGAAGCCTAGGTTGCCCGGAACGTAGAAATGAGCATAACTATCACACTGGTTGCAATTATTCGTTTTATACGATGGAAAAGCTGCTTTATTTATATCGTATTTTATGCTTCTGGGGTAGACTTCTTAGGTCCGAACTATTCAATCTGGTGGATCAACGCCCTAGGGTGAAGCCTGGGTTGCCCGGAAAGTAGAAATGACCATAACTTTCACACTGGTAGCAATTATTCGTTTTATACAATGGAAAAACTGTTCTATTTATTTTGCATTTTATGCTTCGGGCATTGCCTTCTAACGCCCTAACTATTCAATCTGTTGGAGCAACGCCCTAGGGTGAAGCCTAGGTTGCCCGGAAAGTAGAAATGACCATAACTTTCATCCTGGTTGCAATTATTCGTTTTATATGATGGAAAAGCTGTTGTATTTATATCGTATTTTATGCTTCTGGCGTTGACTTCTAAGGCACTAACTATTCGATCTGGTGGAGCAACGCCCTAGAGTGAATCCTAGGTTGCCCGGAGCGTAGAATTGGCCATCACTTTCAAACTGGTTGCAATTATTCCTGTTATATGATGGAAACACTGTTGTATTTTTATTGCATTTTATGCTTCGGGCGTTAACTTCTAAGGCCCTAACAATTTAATCTGTTGGAGCAACGCCCTAGGGTGAAGCCTAGGTTGCTCGGAAAGTAGAAATGACCATAAGTTTCATACTGGTTGCAATTATTCGTTTTATACGATGGAAAATCTGTTGTATTTATATTGTATTTTATGCTTCTGGCGTTGGCTTCTAAGGCACTAACTATTCGATCTGGTGGAGCAACGCCCTAGAGTGAATCCTAGGTTGCCCGGAACGTAGAATTGGCCATCACTTTCAAACTGGTTGCAATTAATCCAGTTATACGATGGAAAAACTGTTGTATTTTTATTGCACTTTATGCTTCTGGCGTTCACTTCTTAGGCCCTAACTATTCGAACTGGTGGAACAACGGCTTAGGGTGAAGCCTAGGTTGCCCGGAACGTAGAAATGACCATAACTTTTACACTGGTAGCAATTATTCGTTTTATACAATGGAAAAACTGTTCTATTTATTTGGTATTTAATGCTTCGGTCGTTGGCTTCTAAGGCCCTAACTGTTTGATCTGGTGGAGCAACGCCCTAGAGTGAAGCCTAGGTTGCCCGGACCGAAGAATTGACCATAACTTTCACACTGGCTGCTAATATTCGTTTTATACGATGGAAAAACTGATATATTTATATTGTATTTTATGCTTCTGTCGTTGACTTCTTAGGCCCTAACTATTCGATCTGGTGGAACAACGGCTTAGGGTGAAGCCTAGGTTGCCCGGAACGTAGAATTGGCCATCACTTTCAAACTGGTTGCAATTATTCCTGATAGATGATGGAAACACTGTTGTATTTTTTTTGCATTTTATGGTTCGGGCGTTGACTTCTAAGGCCCTAACTATTGAATCTGTTGGAGCAACGCCCTAGGGTGAAGCCTAGGTAGCTCGGAAAGTAGAAATGACCATAAGTTTCATACTGGTTGCAATTATTCGTTTTATACGCTGGAAAAACTGTTGTATATATATTGTATTTTATGCTTCTGGCGTTGTCTTCTAAGGCACTAACTATTCGATCTGGTGGAGCAACGCCCTAGAGTGCAGCCTAGGTTGCCCGGAACGTAGAATTGGCCATCACTTTCAAAACAGGTTGCAATTATTCCTGTTATATGATGGAAACACTGTTGTATTTTTTTTGCATTTTATGGTTCGGGCGTTGACTTCTAAGACCCTAACTATTCAATCTGTTGGAGCAACGCCCTAGGGTGAAGCCTAGGTTGCTCGGAAAGTAGAAATGTCCATAAGATTCATACTGGTTGCAATTATTCGTTTTATACAATGAAAAAACTGTTGTATTTATATTGTATTTTATGCTTCTGGCGTTGACTTCTAAAGCACTAACTATTCGATCTGGTGGAGCAACGCCCTAGAGTGAATCCTAGGTTGCCCAGAACGTAGAATTGGCCATCACTTTCAAACTGGTTGCAATTATTCCTGTTATATGATGGAAACACTGTTGTATTTTTTTTGCATTTTATGGTTCGGGCGTTGGCTTCTGAGGCCCTAACTATTCAATCTGTTGGAGCAACGCCCTAGGGTGAAGCCTAGGTTGCTCGGAATGTAGAAATGACCATAAGTTTCATACTGGTTGCAATTATTCGTTTTATACAATGGAAAAACTGTTCTATTTATTTGGTATTTAATGCTTCGGGCGTTGGCTTCTAAGGCCCTAACTTTTTGATCTGGTGGAGCAACGCCCTAGAGTGAAGCCTAGGTTGCCCGGAACGAGGAAATGACCATAACTTTCACACTGGTTGCTATTATTCGTTTTATACAATGGAAAAACTGTTATATTTATATTGTATTTTATGCTTCTGGCGTTGACTTCTGAGGCTGTTGCTATTCGATGTGGTGGAAGAACGCCATAGAGTGAAGCCTAGGTAGCCCGGAACGTAGAAATGTCCATATCTTTCGCACTGTTTGCAATTATTCATTTAATACGATGGAAATGCTGTTGTATGTATATCGTATTTTATGCTTCTGGCGTTGACTTCTAAGGACCTAACTATTCGATCTGGTGGAGCAACGCCCTAGAGTGAAGCCTAGGTTGCCCGGAACGTAGAAATGACCATTACTTTCACACTGTTTGCTATTATTCATTTTGTACGATGGAAAAGCTGTTGGATTTATATTGTATTTTATGCCTCTGGCGTTGACTTCTAAGGCCGTAGCTATTAGATGTGGTGGAGCAACGCCCTAGAGTGACGCCTAGGTTGCCCGGAACGTAGAAATGACCATTACTTTCACAATGTTTGCAACTACTCATTTTATACGATGGAATAACTGTTGTACTTATGTTGTGTTTTATCGTTCTGGCGTTGAATTCTAAGTCCCTAGCTACTCGATCTGGTAGAGCAACGCCCTAGAGTGAAACCTAGGTTATCCGGAACGTGGAAATGACCAGTACGTTCACACTGTTTGCAAATATACATTATATATGGTGGAAAATCTGTTGTATTTATGTTGTATTTTATGCTTCTGGCGTTGACTTCTTTGGCCCTAACTGTTCGATATAGTGGAAGAACGCCCTAGAGTGAAGCCTAGGTTGACCGGAACGAAGAAATGACCATCACTTTCAAACTGGTTGCAATTATTCCGGTTATATGATGGAAAAACTGTTGTATTTTTATTGCATTTTATGCTTCGGGCATTGACTTCTAAGGTCCTAACTGTTCAATCTGTTGGAGCAACGACATAGGGTGAAGCCTAGGTTGCCCGGAAAGTAGAAATGACCACAACTTTCACACTGCTTGCAATTATTCGTTTTATACGATTGAAAAGCTTTTGCAACTTTATTGTATTTTATTCTTCTGGCGTTGACTTCTAAGGCCGTAGCTATTAGATGTGGTGGAGCAACGCCCTAGAGTGATGCCTAGGTTGCCCGGAACGTAGAAATGACCATTACTTTCACAATGTTTGCAATTAATCATTTTATACGATGGAAAAACTGTTGTATTCATATTGTATTTTATGCTTCTGGCGTTTACTTCTAAGGTACTAACTATTCGATCTGGTGGAGCAACGCGCTAGAGTGAAGCCTAGGTTGGCCGGAATGTAGAAATGTCCATAACTTTCACACTGGTTGCAATTATTCCTGTTATACGATGGAAAAACTGTTGTATTTTAATTGTATTTTATGCTTTTAGCGATGAATTATAAGTCCCTAGCTATTCGATCTGGTGGAGCAACGCCCTAGAGTGACGCCTAGGTTGCTCGGAACGTAGAAATGACCATTACTTTCACACTGGTTGCAATTATTCCTGTTATACGATGGAAGGACTGTTGTATTTTAATTGTATTTTATGCTTTTAGCGATGAATTATAAGTCCCTAGCTATTCGATTTGGTGGAGCATCGCCCTAGAGTGACGCCTAGGATGCTCGGAACGCAGAAATGACCATTACTTTCACACTGGTTGCAATTATTCCTGTTATACGATGGAAAAACTGTTGTATTTTTATAGCATTTTATGCTTCGGGCATTGACTTTTAAGGCCCTATCTATTCAATCTGTTGGAGCAACGCCCTAGGGTGAAGCCTAGGTTGCCCGGAACGTAGAAATGAGCATAACTATCACACTGGTTGCAATTATTCGTTTTATACGATGGAAAAGCTGCTTTATTTATATCGTATTTTATGCTTCTGGGGTAGACTTCTTAGGTCCGAACTATTCAATCTGGTGGATCAACGCCCTAGGGTGAAGCCTGGGTTGCCCGGAAAGTAGAAATGACCATAACTTTCACACTGGTAGCAATTATTCGTTTTATACAATGGAAAAACTGTTCTATTTATTTTGCATTTTATGCTTCGGGCATTGCCTTCTAACGCCCTAACTATTCAATCTGTTGGAGCAACGCCCTAGGGTGAAGCCTAGGTTGCCCGGAAAGTAGAAATGACCATAACTTTCATCCTGGTTGCAATTATTCGTTTTATATGATGGAAAAGCTGTGGCATCTTTATTGTATTTTATTCATCTGGGGTTGACCTCTAAGGCCGTAGCTATTAGGTGTTGGTGGAACAACGCCCTAGAGTGAAGACTAGGTTGCCCGGAACATGGAAACGACCATTACTTTCACACTGTATGCAAATATACATTATATACGATGGAAAAACTGTTGTATTTTAATTGTATTTTATGCTTTTAGCGATTAATTATAAGTCCCTAGCTATTCGATTTGGTGGAGCAACGCCCTAGAGTGAAGCCTAGGTTGCCCGGAACGTAGAAATGACCATAACTTTCACACTGGTTGCTATTATTCGTTTTATACAATGGAAAAACTGTTATATTTATATTGTATTTTATGCTTCTGGCGTTGACTTCTGAGGCCGTTGCTATTCGATGTGGTGGAAGAACGCCATAGAGTGAAGCCTAGGTAGCCCGGAACGTAGAAATGTCCATATCCTTCGAACTGTTTGCAATTATTCATTTTATACGATGGCAAAGCTGTTGTATTTATATTGTATTTTATGCTTCTGGCATTGACTTCTTAGGCCCTAACCATTCGATCTGGTGGAGCAATGCCTCAGAGATAAGTCTAGGATGCCCGAAACGCCGAAATGATCATTACTATCACGCTTGCTGCAATTATTCCTGTTATACGATGAAAAGACTGTTGTATTTTTATTGTATTTTATGCTTCAGTCGTAGACTTCTAAGGCCGTAGCTATTCGATATGTTGGAGCACCGCCCTAGAGTGAAGCCTAGGTTGCCCGGAACGTAGAAATGACCATAACTTCCACACTGGTTGCAATTATTCGTTTTATACGATGGAAAAGCTGTTGCATTTATATCGTATTTTATGCTTCTGGCGTTGACTTCTTAGGCCGTAACTATTCGGTCTGGTGGAGCAACGCCCTGGGGTGAAACCTAGGTTGCCCGGAACGTAGAATTGGCCATCACTTTCAAACTGGTTGCAATTATTCCTGTTGTATGATGGAAACACTGTTGTATTTTTTTTGCATTTTATGGTTCGGCGTTGGCTTCTAAGGCCCTAACTATTCAATCTGTTGGAGCAACGCCCAACGGTGAAGCCTAGGTTGCTCGGAAAGTAGAAATTACCATAAGTTTCATACTAGTTGCAATTATTCGTTTTATACGATGGAAAATCTGTTGTATTAATATTGTATTTTATGCTTCTGCCGTTGACTTCTAAGGCACTAACTATGCGATCTTGCGGAACAACGCCCTGGGGTGAAACCTAGGTTGCCCGGAACGTAGAATTGGCCATCACTTTCAAACTGGTTGCAATTATTCCTGTTGTATGATGGAAACACTGTTGTATTTTTTTTGCATTTTATGGTTCGGCGTTGGCTTCTAAGGCCCTAACTGTTTGATCTGGTGGAGCAACGCCCTAGAGTGAAGCCTAGGTTGCCCGGAACGAAGAAATGAACATAACTTTCACACTGGCTGTTATTATTCGTTTTATACGATGGAAAAACTGATATATTTATATTGTATTTTATGCTTCTGTCGTTGACTTCTTAGGCCGTAACTATTCGATCTGGTGGAACAACGCCCTAGAGTGAAGCCTAGGTTGCCTGGAACGTAGAAATGACCATCACTTTCACACGGGTTGCAATTATTCCGGTTATATAATGGAAAGACTGCTGTATTTATATTGTATTTTATGCCTCTGGCGTTGACTTCTAAGGCCGTAGCTATTAGATGTGGTGGAGCAACGCCCTAGAGAGACGCCTAGGTTGCTCGGAACGTGGATATGACCATTACTTTCACACTGTTTGCAAATATACATTATATACGATGGAAAAGCTGTTGTATTTATATCGTATTTTATGCTTCTGTCGTTGACTTCTTAGGCCCTAACTATTCGATCAGGTGGAGCAACGCCCTAGAGTGAAGCCTAGGTTGCTCGGAATGTAGAAATGACCATAACCTTCACACTGGTTGCAATTATTCGTTTTATACGATGGAAAAGCTGTTGCATTTATATCGTATTTTATGCTTCTGGCGTTGACTTCTTAGGCCGTAACTATTCGGTCTGGTGGAGCAACGCCCTGGAGTGAAACCTATATTGCCCGGAACGTAGAATTGGCCATCACTTTCAAACTGGTTGCAATTATTCCTGATAGATGATGGAAACACTGTTGTATTTTTTTTGCATTTTATGGTTCGGGCGTTGACTTCTAAGGCCCTAACTATTCGATCTGGTGGAGCAACGCCCTAGAGTGGAGCCTAGGTTGCCCGGAACGTAGAAATGACCAGTACTTTCACACTGTTTGCAGTTATTCCTGTTGTACGATGGAAAAACTGTTGCATCTTTATTGTATTTTATGCTTCTGGCGTTGACTTCTAAGGCCCTAACTATTCGATCAGGTGGAGCAACGCCCTAGAGTGAAGCCTAGGTTGCTCGGAATGTAGAAATGACCATAACTTTCACACTGGTTGCAATTATTCATTTTATACGATGGAAAAACTGTTGTACTTATATTGTATTTTATTCTTATGGCGTTGAATTCTAAGTCCCTAGCTATTCGATCTGGTGGAGCAACGCCCTAGAGTGAAACCAAGGTTACCCGGAACGTAGAAATGCCCAGTACTTGCATACTGTTTGCAGTTATTCCTGTTATACGATGGAAAAACTGTTGTATTTTTATTGCATTTTATGCTTCGGGCATTGACTTCTAAGCTCCTAACTATTCAATCTGTTGGAGCGACGCCCTAGGGTGAAGCCTAGGTTGCCCGGAAAGTAGAAATGACCATAACTTTCACACTGGTTGCAATTATTCGCTTTGTACGATGGAAAAGCTGCTGCACCTTTATTGTATTTTATTCATCTGGTGTTGACTTCTAAGGCCGTAGCTACTAGATGCGGTGGAGCACCGCCCCAGGGTGACGCCTAGGTTGCCCGGAACGTAGATATGACCATAACTTTCATACTGGTTGCAATTCTTCGTTTTATACGATGGAATAGCTGTTGTATTAATATTGTATTTTATGCTTCTGGCGTTGACTTCTAAGGCACTAACTATGCGATCTTGCGGAACAACGCCCTGGGGTGAAACCTAGGTTGCCCGGAACGTAGAATTGGCCATCACTTTCAAACTGGTTGCAATTATTCCTGTTGTATGATGGAAACACTGTTGTATTTTTTTTGCATTTTATGGTTCGGCGTTGGCTTCTAAGGCCCTAACTGTTTGATCTGGTGGAGCAACGCCCTAGAGTGAAGCCTAGGTTGCCCGGAACGAAGAAATGAACATAACTTTCACACTGGCTGTTATTATTCGTTTTATACGATAGAAAAACTGATATATTTATATTGTATTTTATGCTTCTGTCGTTGACTTCTTAGGCCGTAACTATTCGATCTGGTGGAACAACACCCTAGAGTGAAGCCTAGGTTGCCTGGAACGTAGAAATGACCATCACTTTCACACTGGTTGCAATTATTCCGGTTATAGGATGGAAAGACTGCTGTATTTATATTGTATTTTATGCCTCTGGCGTTGACTTCTAAGGCCGTAGCTATTAGATGTGGTGGAGCAACGCCCTAGAGAGGCGCCTAGGTTGCTCGGAACGTGGATATGACCATTACTTTCACACTGTTTGCAAATATACATTATATACGATGGAAAAGCTGTTGTATTTTATGCTTCTGTCGTTGACTTCTTAGGCCCTAACTATTCGATCTGGTGGAGCAACGACCTAGAGTGAAACCTAGGTTGCCGGGAACGTAGAAATGACCATTACTTTCACACTGGTTGCAATTATTCGTTTTATACGATGGAAAAACTGTTGCATCTTTATTGTATTTTATGCTTCTGGCGTTGACTTCTAAGGCCCTAACTATTCGATCAGGTGGAGCAACGCCCTAGAGTGAAGCCTAGGTTGCTCGGAATGTAGAAGTGACCATAACATTCACACTGGTTGCAATTATTCGTTTTATACGATGGAAAAGCTGTTGCATTTATATCGTATTTTATGCTTCTGGCGTTGACTTCTTAGGCCGTAACTATTCGGTCTGGTGGAGCAACGCCCTGGAGTGAAACCTATATTGCCCGGAACGTAGAATTGGCCATCACTTTCAAACTGGTTGCAATTATTCCTGATAGATGATGGAAACACTGTTGTATTTTTTTTGCATTTTATGGTTCGGGCGTTGACTTCTAAGGCCCTAACTATTCAACCTGTTGGAGCAACGACCTAGGGTGAAGCCTAGGTAGCTCGGAAAGTAGAAATGACCATAAGTTTCATACTGGTTGCAATTATTCGTTTTATACGATGGAAAAACTGTTGTATTTATATTGTATTTTATGCTTCTGGCGTTGTCTTCTAAGGCACTAACTATTCGATCTGGTGGAGCAACGCCCTAGAGTGAAGCCTAGGTTGCCCGGAACGTAGAATTGGCCATCACTTTCAAACCGGTTGCAATTATTCCTGTTATATGATGGAAACGATATTGTATTTTTATTGTATTTTATACTTCAGGCGTTGACTTCTGAGGCCGTAGCTATTCGATGTGGTGGAAGAACGCCATAGAGTGAAGCCTAGGTTGCCCGGAACGTAGAAATGACCATAACTTTTACACTGGTAGCAATTATTCGTTTTATACAATGGAAAAACTGTTCTATTTATTTTGTATGTTATGCTTCGGGCGTTGACTTCTAAGGCCCTAACTGTTTGATCTGGTGGAGCAACGCCCTAGAGTGAATCCTAGGTTGCCCGGAGCGTAGAATTGGCCATCACTTTCAAACTGGTTGCAATTATTCCTGATAGATGATGGAAACACTGTTGTATTTTTTTTGCATTTTATGGTTCGGGCGTTGACTTCTAAGGCCCTAGCTATTCAATCTGTTGGAGCAACGCCCTAGGGTGAAGCCTAGGTAGCTCGGAAAATAGAAATGACCATAAGTTTCATATTGGTTGCAATTATTCGTTTTATACGATGGAAAAACTGTTGTATATATATTGTATTTTATGCTTCTGGCGTTGACTTCTAAAGCACTAACTATTCGATCTGGTGGAGCAACGCCCTAGAGTGAATCCTAGGTTGCCCGGAACGTAGAATTGGCCATCACTTTCAAACTGGTTGCAATTAATCCAGTTATACGATGGAAAAACTGTTGTAGTTTTATTGCATTTTATGCTTCTGGCGTTCACTTCTTAGGCCCTAACTATTCGAACTGGTGGAACAACCGCTTAGGGTGAAGCCTAGGTTGCCCGGAACGTAGAAATGAACATACCTTTTACACTGGTAGCAATTATTCGTTTTATACAATGGAAAAACTGTTCTATTTATTTGGTATTTAATGCTTCGGTTGTTGGCTTCTAAGGCCCTAACTGTTTGATTTGGTGGAGCAACACCCTACAGTGAAGCCTAGGTTGCCCGGAACGAAGAATTGACCATAACTTTCACACTGGCTGCTATTATTCGTTTTATACGATGGAAAAACTGATATATTTATATTGTATTTTATGCTTCTGTCGTTGACTTCTTACGCCCTAACTATTCGATCTGGTGGAACAACGCCCTAGAGTGAAGCTTAGGTTGCCTGGAACGTAGAAATGACCATCACTTTCACATGGGTTGCAATTATTCCGGTTATAGGATGGAAAGACTGTTGTATTTTTATTGTATTTTATACTTCAGGCGTTGACTTCTGAGGCCGTAGCTATTCGATGTGGCGGAAGAACGCCATAGAGTGAAGCCTAGGATGCCCGGAACGTAGAAATGGCCATCACTTTCAAACTGGTTGCAATTATTCCTGTTATATGATGGAAACACTGTTGTATTTATATTGTATTTTATGCCTCTGGCGTTGACTTCTAAGGCCGTAGCTATTAGATGTGGTGGAGCAACGCCCTAGAGAGACGCCTAGGGTGCTCGGAACGTAGAAATGACCATAACATTTACACTGGTAGCAATTATTCGTTTTATACAATGGAAAAACTGTTCTATTTATTTGGTATTTAATGCTTCGGGCGTTGGCTTCTAAGGCCCTAACTGTTTGATCTGGTGGAGCTACGCCCTAGGGTGAAGCCGAGGTTGCCCGGAACGAAGAAATGACCATAACTTTCACACTGGTTGCTATTATTCGTTTTATACGATGGAAAAACTGATATATTTATATTGTACTTTATGCTTCTGTCGTTGACTTCTTAGGCCCTAACTGTTCGATCTAGTAGAGCAACGCCCTAGAGTGAAGCCTAGGTTGCCTGGAACGTAGAAATGACCATTACTTTCACACGGGTTGCAATTATTCCTGTTATAGGATGGAAAGACTGTTGTATTTTTATTGTATTTTATACTTCAGGCGTTGACTTCTGAGGCCGTAGCTATTCGATGTGGTGGAAGAACGCCATAGAGTGAAGCCTAGGTGGCCCGGAACGTAGAAATGGCCATCACTTTCAAACTGGTTGCAATTATTCCTGTTATATGATGGAAACACTGTTGTATTTATATTGTATTTTATGGTTCGGGCGTTGACTTCTAAGGCCCTAACTATTCAATCTGTTGGGGCAACGCCCTAGGGTGAAGCCTAGGTTGCTCGGAAAGTAGAAATGACCATAAGTTTCATACTGGTTGCAATTATTCGTTTTATACGATGGAAAAGCTGTTGTATTTATATCGTATTTTATGCTTCTGGCGTTGACTTCTAAGGCACTAACTATTCGATCTGGTGGAGCAACGCCCTAAAGTGAATCCTAGGTTGCCCGGAGCGTAGAATTGGCCATCAATTTCAAACTGGTTGCTATTATTCCTGTTATATGATGGAAACACTGTTGTATTTTTATTGCATTTTATGGTTCGGGCGTTGACTTCTAAGGCCCTAACTATTCAATCTGTTGGAGCATCGCCCTAGGGTGAAGCCTAGGTTGCTCGGAAAGTAGAAATGACCATAAGTTTCATACTGGTTGCAATTATTCGTTTTATACGATGGAAAATCTGTTGTATTTATATTGTATTTTATGCTTCTGGCGTTTACTTCTAAGGCACTAACTATTCGATCTGGTGGAGCAACGCCCTAGAGTGAATCCTAGGTTGCCCGGAACGTAGAATTGGCCATCACTTTCAAACTGGTTGCAATTAATCCAGTTATACGATGGAAAAACTGTTGTATTCTTATTTCATTTTATGCTTCTGGCGTTCACTTCTTAGGCTCTAACTATTCGATCTGGTGGAACAACGGATTAGGGTGAAGCCTAGGTTGCCCGGAACGTAGAAATGGCCATAACCTTTACACTGGTAGCAATTATTCGTTTTATACAATGGAAAAACTGTTCTATTTATTTGGTATTTAATGCTTCAGGCGTTGGCTTCTAAGGCCCTAACTGTTTGATCTGGTGGAGCAACGCCCTAGAGTGAAGCCTAGGTTGCCTGGAACGTAGAAATGACCATCACTTTCACACGGGTTGCAATTATTCCGGTTATAGGATGGAAAGACTGTTGTATTTTTATTGTATTTTATACTTCAGGCGTTGACTTCTTAGGCCGTATCTATTCGGTCTGGTGGAGCAACGCCCTGGAGTGAAACCTAGGTTGCCCGGAACGAAGAATTGGCCATCACTTTCAAACTGGTTGCAATTATTGCTGATAGATGATGGAAACACTGTTGTATTTTTTTTGCATTTTATGGTTCGGGCGTTGACTTCTAAGGCCCTAACTATTCAATCTGTTGGAGCAACGCCCTAGTGTGAAGCCTAGGTAGCTCGGAAAGTAGAAATGACCGTAAGTTTCATACTGGTTGCAATTATTCGTTTTATACGATGGAAAAACTGTTGTATTTATATTGTATTTTATGCTTCTGGCGTTGTCTTCTAAGGCACTAACTATTCGATCTGGTGGAGCAACGCCCTAGAGTGAAGCCTAGGTTGCCCGGAACGTAGAATTGGCCATCACTTTCAAACTGGTTGCAATTATTCCTGTTATATGATGGAAACACTGTTGTATTTTTATTGTATTTTATACTTCAGGCGTTGACTTCTGAGGCCGTAGCTATTCGATGTGGTGGAAGAACGCCATAGAGTGAAGCCTAGGTTGCCCGGAACGAAGAATTGGCCATCACTTTCAAACTGGTTGCAATTATTCCTGTTATATGATGGAAACACTGTTGTATTTTTTTTGCATTTTATGGTTCGGGCGTTGGCTTCTGAGGCCCTAACTATTCAATCTGTTGGAGCAACGCCCTAGGGTGAAGCCTAGGTTGCTCGGAATGTAGAAATGACCATAAGTTTCATACTGGTTGCAATTATTCGTTTTATACAATGGAAAAACTGTTCTATTTATTTGGTATTTAATGCTTCGGGCGTTGGCTTCTAAGGCCCTAACTTTTTGATCTGGTGGAGCAACGCCCTAGAGTGAAGCCTAGGTTGCCCGGAACGAGGAAATGACCATAACTTTCACACTGGTTGCTATTATTCGTTTTATACAATGGAAAAACTGTTATATTTATATTGTATTTTATGCTTCTGGCGTTGACTTCTGAGGCTGTTGCTATTCGATGTGGTGGAAGAACGCCATAGAGTGAAGCCTAGGTAGCCCGGAACGTAGAAATGTCCATATCTTTCGCACTGTTTGCAATTATTCATTTAATACGATGGAAATGCTGTTGTATGTATATCGTATTTTATGCTTCTGGCGTTGACTTCTAAGGACCTAACTATTCGATCTGGTGGAGCAACGCCCTAGAGTGAAGCCTAGGTTGCCCGGAACGTAGAAATGACCATTACTTTCACACTGTTTGCTATTATTCATTTTGTACGATGGAAAAGCTGTTGGATTTATATTGTATTTTATGCCTCTGGCGTTGACTTCTAAGGCCGTAGCTATTAGATGTGGTGGAGCAACGCCCTAGAGTGACGCCTAGGTTGCCCGGAACGTAGAAATGACCATTACTTTCACAATGTTTGCAACTACTCATTTTATACGATGGAATAACTGTTGTACTTATGTTGTGTTTTATCGTTCTGGCGTTGAATTCTAAGTCCCTAGCTACTCGATCTGGTAGAGCAACGCCCTAGAGTGAAACCTAGGTTATCCGGAACGTGGAAATGACCAGTACGTTCACACTGTTTGCAAATATACATTATATATGGTGGAAAATCTGTTGTATTTATGTTGTATTTTATGCTTCTGGCGTTGACTTCTTTGGCCCTAACTGTTCGATATAGTGGAAGAACGCCCTAGAGTGAAGCCTAGGTTGACCGGAACGAAGAAATGACCATCACTTTCAAACTGGTTGCAATTATTCCGGTTATATGATGGAAAAACTGTTGTATTTTTATTGCATTTTATGCTTCGGGCATTGACTTCTAAGGTCCTAACTGTTCAATCTGTTGGAGCAACGACATAGGGTGAAGCCTAGGTTGCCCGGAAAGTAGAAATGACCACAACTTTCACACTGCTTGCAATTATTCGTTTTATACGATTGAAAAGCTTTTGCAACTTTATTGTATTTTATTCTTCTGGCGTT
Source organism: Calliopsis andreniformis (assembly GCF_051401765.1). NCBI lineage: Eukaryota > Metazoa > Arthropoda > Insecta > Hymenoptera > Andrenidae > Calliopsis > Calliopsis andreniformis. Next base: position 5,711,073 of record NW_027480428.1, read on the forward strand.
GACTTCTAAGGCCGTAGCTATTAGATGTGGTGGAGCAACGCCCTAGAGTGATGCCTAGGTTGCCCGGAACGTAGAAATGACCATTACTTTCACAATGTTTGCAATTAATCATTTTATACGATGGAAAAACTGTTGTATTCATATTGTATTTTATGCTTCTGGCGTTTACTTCTAAGGTACTAACTATTCGATCTGGTGGAGCAACGCGCTAGAGTGAAGCCTAGGTTGGCCGGAATGTAGAAATGTCCATAACTTTCACACTGGTTGCAATTATTCCTGTTATACGATGGAAAAACTGTTGTATTTTAATTGTATTTTATGCTTTTAGCGATGAATTATAAGTCCCTAGCTATTCGATCTGGTGGAGCAACGCCCTAGAGTGACGCCTAGGTTGCTCGGAACGTAGAAATGACCATTACTTTCACACTGGTTGCAATTATTCCTGTTATACGATGGAAGGACTGTTGTATTTTAATTGTATTTTATGCTTTTAGCGATGAATTATAAGTCCCTAGCTATTCGATTTGGTGGAGCATCGCCCTAGAGTGACGCCTAGGATGCTCGGAACGCAGAAATGACCATTACTTTCACACTGGTTGCAATTATTCCTGTTATACGATGGAAAAACTGTTGTATTTTTATAGCATTTTATGCTTCGGGCATTGACTTTTAAGGCCCTATCTATTCAATCTGTTGGAGCAACGCCCTAGGGTGAAGCCTAGGTTGCCCGGAACGTAGAAATGAGCATAACTATCACACTGGTTGCAATTATTCGTTTTATACGATGGAAAAGCTGCTTTATTTATATCGTATTTTATGCTTCTGGGGTAGACTTCTTAGGTCCGAACTATTCAATCTGGTGGATCAACGCCCTAGGGTGAAGCCTGGGTTGCCCGGAAAGTAGAAATGACCATAACTTTCACACTGGTAGCAATTATTCGTTTTATACAATGGAAAAACTGTTCTATTTATTTTGCATTTTATGCTTCGGGCATTGCCTTCTAACGCCCTAACTATTCAATCTGTTGGAGCAACGCCCTAGGGTGAAGCCTAGGTTGCCCGGAAAGTAGAAATGACCATAACTTTCATCCTGGTTGCAATTATTCGTTTTATATGATGGAAAAGCTGTGGCATCTTTGTTGTATTTTATTCATCTGGGGTTGACCTCTAAGGCCGTAGCTATTAGGTGTTGGTGGAACAACGCCCTAGAGTGAAGACTAGGTTGCCCGGAACATGGAAACGACCATTACTTTCACACTGTATGCAAATATACATTATATACGATGGAAAAACTGTTGTATTTTAATTGTATTTTATGCTTTTAGCGATTAATTATAAGTCCCTAGCTATTCGATTTGGTGGAGCAACGCCCTAGAGTGAAGCCTAGGTTGCCCGGAACGTAGAAATGACCATAACTTTCACACTGGTTGCTATTATTCGTTTTATACAATGGAAAAACTGTTATATTTATATTGTATTTTATGCTTCTGGCGTTGACTTCTGAGGCCGTTGCTATTCGATGTGGTGGAAGAACGCCATAGAGTGAAGCCTAGGTAGCCCGGAACGTAGAAATGTCCATATCCTTCGAACTGTTTGCAATTATTCATTTTATACGATGGCAAAGCTGTTGTATTTATATTGTATTTTATGCTTCTGGCATTGACTTCTTAGGCCCTAACCATTCGATCTGGTGGAGCAATGCCTCAGAGATAAGTCTAGGATGCCCGAAACGCCGAAATGATCATTACTATCACGCTTGCTGCAATTATTCCTGTTATACGATGAAAAGACTGTTGTATTTTTATTGTATTTTATGCTTCAGTCGTAGACTTCTAAGGCCGTAGCTATTCGATATGTTGGAGCACCGCCCTAGAGTGAAGCCTAGGTTGCCCGGAACGTAGAAATGACCATAACTTCCACACTGGTTGCAATTATTCGTTTTATACGATGGAAAAGCTGTTGCATTTATATCGTATTTTATGCTTCTGGCGTTGACTTCTTAGGCCGTAACTATTCGGTCTGGTGGAGCAACGCCCTGGGGTGAAACCTAGGTTGCCCGGAACGTAGAATTGGCCATCACTTTCAAACTGGTTGCAATTATTCCTGTTGTATGATGGAAACACTGTTGTATTTTTTTTGCATTTTATGGTTCGGCGTTGGCTTCTAAGGCCCTAACTATTCAATCTGTTGGAGCAACGCCCAACGGTGAAGCCTAGGTTGCTCGGAAAGTAGAAATTACCATAAGTTTCATACTAGTTGCAATTATTCGTTTTATACGATGGAAAATCTGTTGTATTAATATTGTATTTTATGCTTCTGCCGTTGACTTCTAAGGCACTAACTATGCGATCTTGCGGAACAACGCCCTGGGGTGAAACCTAGGTTGCCCGGAACGTAGAATTGGCCATCACTTTCAAACTGGTTGCAATTATTCCTGTTGTATGATGGAAACACTGTTGTATTTTTTTTGCATTTTATGGTTCGGCGTTGGCTTCTAAGGCCCTAACTGTTTGATCTGGTGGAGCAACGCCCTAGAGTGAAGCCTAGGTTGCCCGGAACGAAGAAATGAACATAACTTTCACACTGGCTGTTATTATTCGTTTTATACGATGGAAAAACTGATATATTTATATTGTATTTTATGCTTCTGTCGTTGACTTCTTAGGCCGTAACTATTCGATCTGGTGGAACAACGCCCTAGAGTGAAGCCTAGGTTGCCTGGAACGTAGAAATGACCATCACTTTCACACGGGTTGCAATTATTCCGGTTATATAATGGAAAGACTGCTGTATTTATATTGTATTTTATGCCTCTGGCGTTGACTTCTAAGGCCGTAGCTATTAGATGTGGTGGAGCAACGCCCTAGAGAGACGCCTAGGTTGCTCGGAACGTGGATATGACCATTACTTTCACACTGTTTGCAAATATACATTATATACGATGGAAAAGCTGTTGTATTTATATCGTATTTTATGCTTCTGTCGTTGACTTCTTAGGCCCTAACTATTCGATCAGGTGGAGCAACGCCCTAGAGTGAAGCCTAGGTTGCTCGGAATGTAGAAATGACCATAACCTTCACACTGGTTGCAATTATTCGTTTTATACGATGGAAAAGCTGTTGCATTTATATCGTATTTTATGCTTCTGGCGTTGACTTCTTAGGCCGTAACTATTCGGTCTGGTGGAGCAACGCCCTGGAGTGAAACCTATATTGCCCGGAACGTAGAATTGGCCATCACTTTCAAACTGGTTGCAATTATTCCTGATAGATGATGGAAACACTGTTGTATTTTTTTTGCATTTTATGGTTCGGGCGTTGACTTCTAAGGCCCTAACTATTCGATCTGGTGGAGCAACGCCCTAGAGTGGAGCCTAGGTTGCCCGGAACGTAGAAATGACCAGTACTTTCACACTGTTTGCAGTTATTCCTGTTGTACGATGGAAAAACTGTTGCATCTTTATTGTATTTTATGCTTCTGGCGTTGACTTCTAAGGCCCTAACTATTCGATCAGGTGGAGCAACGCCCTAGAGTGAAGCCTAGGTTGCTCGGAATGTAGAAATGACCATAACTTTCACACTGGTTGCAATTATTCATTTTATACGATGGAAAAACTGTTGTACTTATATTGTATTTTATTCTTATGGCGTTGAATTCTAAGTCCCTAGCTATTCGATCTGGTGGAGCAACGCCCTAGAGTGAAACCAAGGTTACCCGGAACGTAGAAATGCCCAGTACTTGCATACTGTTTGCAGTTATTCCTGTTATACGATGGAAAAACTGTTGTATTTTTATTGCATTTTATGCTTCGGGCATTGACTTCTAAGCTCCTAACTATTCAATCTGTTGGAGCGACGCCCTAGGGTGAAGCCTAGGTTGCCCGGAAAGTAGAAATGACCATAACTTTCACACTGGTTGCAATTATTCGCTTTGTACGATGGAAAAGCTGCTGCACCTTTATTGTATTTTATTCATCTGGTGTTGACTTCTAAGGCCGTAGCTACTAGATGCGGTGGAGCACCGCCCCAGGGTGACGCCTAGGTTGCCCGGAACGTAGATATGACCATAACTTTCATACTGGTTGCAATTCTTCGTTTTATACGATGGAATAGCTGTTGTATTAATATTGTATTTTATGCTTCTGGCGTTGACTTCTAAGGCACTAACTATGCGATCTTGCGGAACAACGCCCTGGGGTGAAACCTAGGTTGCCCGGAACGTAGAATTGGCCATCACTTTCAAACTGGTTGCAATTATTCCTGTTGTATGATGGAAACACTGTTGTATTTTTTTTGCATTTTATGGTTCGGCGTTGGCTTCTAAGGCCCTAACTGTTTGATCTGGTGGAGCAACGCCCTAGAGTGAAGCCTAGGTTGCCCGGAACGAAGAAATGAACATAACTTTCACACTGGCTGTTATTATTCGTTTTATACGATAGAAAAACTGATATATTTATATTGTATTTTATGCTTCTGTCGTTGACTTCTTAGGCCGTAACTATTCGATCTGGTGGAACAACACCCTAGAGTGAAGCCTAGGTTGCCTGGAACGTAGAAATGACCATCACTTTCACACTGGTTGCAATTATTCCGGTTATAGGATGGAAAGACTGCTGTATTTATATTGTATTTTATGCCTCTGGCGTTGACTTCTAAGGCCGTAGCTATTAGATGTGGTGGAGCAACGCCCTAGAGAGGCGCCTAGGTTGCTCGGAACGTGGATATGACCATTACTTTCACACTGTTTGCAAATATACATTATATACGATGGAAAAGCTGTTGTATTTTATGCTTCTGTCGTTGACTTCTTAGGCCCTAACTATTCGATCTGGTGGAGCAACGACCTAGAGTGAAACCTAGGTTGCCGGGAACGTAGAAATGACCATTACTTTCACACTGGTTGCAATTATTCGTTTTATACGATGGAAAAACTGTTGCATCTTTATTGTATTTTATGCTTCTGGCGTTGACTTCTAAGGCCCTAACTATTCGATCAGGTGGAGCAACGCCCTAGAGTGAAGCCTAGGTTGCTCGGAATGTAGAAGTGACCATAACATTCACACTGGTTGCAATTATTCGTTTTATACGATGGAAAAGCTGTTGCATTTATATCGTATTTTATGCTTCTGGCGTTGACTTCTTAGGCCGTAACTATTCGGTCTGGTGGAGCAACGCCCTGGAGTGAAACCTATATTGCCCGGAACGTAGAATTGGCCATCACTTTCAAACTGGTTGCAATTATTCCTGATAGATGATGGAAACACTGTTGTATTTTTTTTGCATTTTATGGTTCGGGCGTTGACTTCTAAGGCCCTAACTATTCAACCTGTTGGAGCAACGACCTAGGGTGAAGCCTAGGTAGCTCGGAAAGTAGAAATGACCATAAGTTTCATACTGGTTGCAATTATTCGTTTTATACGATGGAAAAACTGTTGTATTTATATTGTATTTTATGCTTCTGGCGTTGTCTTCTAAGGCACTAACTATTCGATCTGGTGGAGCAACGCCCTAGAGTGAAGCCTAGGTTGCCCGGAACGTAGAATTGGCCATCACTTTCAAACCGGTTGCAATTATTCCTGTTATATGATGGAAACGATATTGTATTTTTATTGTATTTTATACTTCAGGCGTTGACTTCTGAGGCCGTAGCTATTCGATGTGGTGGAAGAACGCCATAGAGTGAAGCCTAGGTTGCCCGGAACGTAGAAATGACCATAACTTTTACACTGGTAGCAATTATTCGTTTTATACAATGGAAAAACTGTTCTATTTATTTTGTATGTTATGCTTCGGGCGTTGACTTCTAAGGCCCTAACTGTTTGATCTGGTGGAGCAACGCCCTAGAGTGAATCCTAGGTTGCCCGGAGCGTAGAATTGGCCATCACTTTCAAACTGGTTGCAATTATTCCTGATAGATGATGGAAACACTGTTGTATTTTTTTTGCATTTTATGGTTCGGGCGTTGACTTCTAAGGCCCTAGCTATTCAATCTGTTGGAGCAACGCCCTAGGGTGAAGCCTAGGTAGCTCGGAAAATAGAAATGACCATAAGTTTCATATTGGTTGCAATTATTCGTTTTATACGATGGAAAAACTGTTGTATATATATTGTATTTTATGCTTCTGGCGTTGACTTCTAAAGCACTAACTATTCGATCTGGTGGAGCAACGCCCTAGAGTGAATCCTAGGTTGCCCGGAACGTAGAATTGGCCATCACTTTCAAACTGGTTGCAATTAATCCAGTTATACGATGGAAAAACTGTTGTAGTTTTATTGCATTTTATGCTTCTGGCGTTCACTTCTTAGGCCCTAACTATTCGAACTGGTGGAACAACCGCTTAGGGTGAAGCCTAGGTTGCCCGGAACGTAGAAATGAACATAACTTTTACACTGGTAGCAATTATTCGTTTTATACAATGGAAAAACTGTTCTATTTATTTGGTATTTAATGCTTCGGTTGTTGGCTTCTAAGGCCCTAACTGTTTGATTTGGTGGAGCAACACCCTACAGTGAAGCCTAGGTTGCCCGGAACGAAGAATTGACCATAACTTTCACACTGGCTGCTATTATTCGTTTTATACGATGGAAAAACTGATATATTTATATTGTATTTTATGCTTCTGTCGTTGACTTCTTACGCCCTAACTATTCGATCTGGTGGAACAACGCCCTAGAGTGAAGCTTAGGTTGCCTGGAACGTAGAAATGACCATCACTTTCACATGGGTTGCAATTATTCCGGTTATAGGATGGAAAGACTGTTGTATTTTTATTGTATTTTATACTTCAGGCGTTGACTTCTGAGGCCGTAGCTATTCGATGTGGCGGAAGAACGCCATAGAGTGAAGCCTAGGATGCCCGGAACGTAGAAATGGCCATCACTTTCAAACTGGTTGCAATTATTCCTGTTATATGATGGAAACACTGTTGTATTTATATTGTATTTTATGCCTCTGGCGTTGACTTCTAAGGCCGTAGCTATTAGATGTGGTGGAGCAACGCCCTAGAGAGACGCCTAGGGTGCTCGGAACGTAGAAATGACCATAACATTTACACTGGTAGCAATTATTCGTTTTATACAATGGAAAAACTGTTCTATTTATTTGGTATTTAATGCTTCGGGCGTTGGCTTCTAAGGCCCTAACTGTTTGATCTGGTGGAGCTACGCCCTAGGGTGAAGCCGAGGTTGCCCGGAACGAAGAAATGACCATAACTTTCACACTGGTTGCTATTATTCGTTTTATACGATGGAAAAACTGATATATTTATATTGTACTTTATGCTTCTGTCGTTGACTTCTTAGGCCCTAACTGTTCGATCTAGTAGAGCAACGCCCTAGAGTGAAGCCTAGGTTGCCTGGAACGTAGAAATGACCATTACTTTCACACGGGTTGCAATTATTCCTGTTATAGGATGGAAAGACTGTTGTATTTTTATTGTATTTTATACTTCAGGCGTTGACTTCTGAGGCCGTAGCTATTCGATGTGGTGGAAGAACGCCATAGAGTGAAGCCTAGGTGGCCCGGAACGTAGAAATGGCCATCACTTTCAAACTGGTTGCAATTATTCCTGTTATATGATGGAAACACTGTTGTATTTATATTGTATTTTATGGTTCGGGCGTTGACTTCTAAGGCCCTAACTATTCAATCTGTTGGGGCAACGCCCTAGGGTGAAGCCTAGGTAGCTCGGAAAGTAGAAATGACCATAAGTTTCATACTGGTTGCAATTATTCGTTTTATACGATGGAAAAGCTGTTGTATTTATATCGTATTTTATGCTTCTGGCGTTGACTTCTAAGGCACTAACTATTCGATCTGGTGGAGCAACGCCCTAAAGTGAATCCTAGGTTGCCCGGAGCGTAGAATTGGCCATCAATTTCAAACTGGTTGCTATTATTCCTGTTATATGATGGAAACACTGTTGTATTTTTATTGCATTTTATGGTTCGGGCGTTGACTTCTAAGGCCCTAACTATTCAATCTGTTGGAGCATCGCCCTAGGGTGAAGCCTAGGTTGCTCGGAAAGTAGAAATGACCATAAGTTTCATACTGGTTGCAATTATTCGTTTTATACGATGGAAAATCTGTTGTATTTATATTGTATTTTATGCTTCTGGCGTTTACTTCTAAGGCACTAACTATTCGATCTGGTGGAGCAACGCCCTAGAGTGAATCCTAGGTTGCCCGGAACGTAGAATTGGCCATCACTTTCAAACTGGTTGCAATTAATCCAGTTATACGATGGAAAAACTGTTGTATTCTTATTTCATTTTATGCTTCTGGCGTTCACTTCTTAGGCTCTAACTATTCGATCTGGTGGAACAACGGATTAGGGTGAAGCCTAGGTTGCCCGGAACGTAGAAATGGCCATAACCTTTACACTGGTAGCAATTATTCGTTTTATACAATGGAAAAACTGTTCTATTTATTTGGTATTTAATGCTTCAGGCGTTGGCTTCTAAGGCCCTAACTGTTTGATCTGGTGGAGCAACGCCCTAGAGTGAAGCCTAGGTTGCCTGGAACGTAGAAATGACCATCACTTTCACACGGGTTGCAATTATTCCGGTTATAGGATGGAAAGACTGTTGTATTTTTATTGTATTTTATACTTCAGGCGTTGACTTCTTAGGCCGTATCTATTCGGTCTGGTGGAGCAACGCCCTGGAGTGAAACCTAGGTTGCCCGGAACGAAGAATTGGCCATCACTTTCAAACTGGTTGCAATTATTGCTGATAGATGATGGAAACACTGTTGTATTTTTTTTGCATTTTATGGTTCGGGCGTTGACTTCTAAGGCCCTAACTATTCAATCTGTTGGAGCAACGCCCTAGTGTGAAGCCTAGGTAGCTCGGAAAGTAGAAATGACCGTAAGTTTCATACTGGTTGCAATTATTCGTTTTATACGATGGAAAAACTGTTGTATTTATATTGTATTTTATGCTTCTGGCGTTGTCTTCTAAGGCACTAACTATTCGATCTGGTGGAGCAACGCCCTAGAGTGAAGCCTAGGTTGCCCGGAACGTAGAATTGGCCATCACTTTCAAACTGGTTGCAATTATTCCTGTTATATGATGGAAACACTGTTGTATTTTTATTGTATTTTATACTTCAGGCGTTGACTTCTGAGGCCGTAGCTATTCGATGTGGTGGAAGAACGCCATAGAGTGAAGCCTAGGTTGCCCGGAACGAAGAATTGGCCATCACTTTCAAACTGGTTGCAATTATTCCTGTTGTATGATGGAAACACTGTTGTATTTTTTTTGCATTTTATGGTTCGGCGTTGGCTTCTAAGGCCCTAACTGTTTGATCTGGTGGAGCAACGCCCTAGAGTGAAGCCTAGGTTGCCCGGAACGAAGAAATGAACATAACTTTCACACTGGCTGTTATTATTCGTTTTATACGATAGAAAAACTGATATATTTATATTGTATTTTATGCTTCTGTCGTTGACTTCTTAGGCCGTAACTATTCGATCTGGTGGAACAACACCCTAGAGTGAAGCCTAGGTTGCCTGGAACGTAGAAATGACCATCACTTTCACACTGGTTGCAATTATTCCGGTTATAGGATGGAAAGACTGCTGTATTTATATTGTATTTTATGCCTCTGGCGTTGACTTCTAAGGCCGTAGCTATTAGATGTGGTGGAGCAACGCCCTAGAGAGGCGCCTAGGTTGCTCGGAACGTGGATATGACCATTACTTTCACACTGTTTGCAAATATACATTATATACGATGGAAAAGCTGTTGTATTTTATGCTTCTGTCGTTGACTTCTTAGGCCCTAACTATTCGATCTGGTGGAGCAACGACCTAGAGTGAAACCTAGGTTGCCGGGAACGTAGAAATGACCATTACTTTCACACTGGTTGCAATTATTCGTTTTATACGATGGAAAAACTGTTGCATCTTTATTGTATTTTATGCTTCTGGCGTTGACTTCTAAGGCCCTAACTATTCGATCAGGTGGAGCAACGCCCTAGAGTGAAGCCTAGGTTGCTCGGAATGTAGAAGTGACCATAACATTCACACTGGTTGCAATTATTCGTTTTATACGATGGAAAAGCTGTTGCATTTATATCGTATTTTATGCTTCTGGCGTTGACTTCTTAGGCCGTAACTATTCGGTCTGGTGGAGCAACGCCCTGGAGTGAAACCTATATTGCCCGGAACGTAGAATTGGCCATCACTTTCAAACTGGTTGCAATTATTCCTGATAGATGATGGAAACACTGTTGTATTTTTTTTGCATTTTATGGTTCGGGCGTTGACTTCTAAGGCCCTAACTATTCAACCTGTTGGAGCAACGACCTAGGGTGAAGCCTAGGTAGCTCGGAAAGTAGAAATGACCATAAGTTTCATACTGGTTGCAATTATTCGTTTTATACGATGGAAAAACTGTTGTATTTATATTGTATTTTATGCTTCTGGCGTTGTCTTCTAAGGCACTAACTATTCGATCTGGTGGAGCAACGCCCTAGAGTGAAGCCTAGGTTGCCCGGAACGTAGAATTGGCCATCACTTTCAAACCGGTTGCAATTATTCCTGTTATATGATGGAAACGATATTGTATTTTTATTGTATTTTATACTTCAGGCGTTGACTTCTGAGGCCGTAGCTATTCGATGTGGTGGAAGAACGCCATAGAGTGAAGCCTAGGTTGCCCGGAACGTAGAAATGACCATAACTTTTACACTGGTAGCAATTATTCGTTTTATACAATGGAAAAACTGTTCTATTTATTTTGTATGTTATGCTTCGGGCGTTGACTTCTAAGGCCCTAACTGTTTGATCTGGTGGAGCAACGCCCTAGAGTGAATCCTAGGTTGCCCGGAGCGTAGAATTGGCCATCACTTTCAAACTGGTTGCAATTATTCCTGATAGATGATGGAAACACTGTTGTATTTTTTTTGCATTTTATGGTTCGGGCGTTGACTTCTAAGGCCCTAGCTATTCAATCTGTTGGAGCAACGCCCTAGGGTGAAGCCTAGGTAGCTCGGAAAATAGAAATGACCATAAGTTTCATATTGGTTGCAATTATTCGTTTTATACGATGGAAAAACTGTTGTATATATATTGTATTTTATGCTTCTGGCGTTGACTTCTAAAGCACTAACTATTCGATCTGGTGGAGCAACGCCCTAGAGTGAATCCTAGGTTGCCCGGAACGTAGAATTGGCCATCACTTTCAAACTGGTTGCAATTAATCCAGTTATACGATGGAAAAACTGTTGTAGTTTTATTGCATTTTATGCTTCTGGCGTTCACTTCTTAGGCCCTAACTATTCGAACTGGTGGAACAACCGCTTAGGGTGAAGCCTAGGTTGCCCGGAACGTAGAAATGAACATAACTTTTACACTGGTAGCAATTATTCGTTTTATACAATGGAAAAACTGTTCTATTTATTTGGTATTTAATGCTTCGGTTGTTGGCTTCTAAGGCCCTAACTGTTTGATTTGGTGGAGCAACACCCTACAGTGAAGCCTAGGTTGCCCGGAACGAAGAATTGACCATAACTTTCACACTGGCTGCTATTATTCGTTTTATACGATGGAAAAACTGATATATTTATATTGTATTTTATGCTTCTGTCGTTGACTTCTTACGCCCTAACTATTCGATCTGGTGGAACAACGCCCTAGAGTGAAGCTTAGGTTGCCTGGAACGTAGAAATGACCATCACTTTCACATGGGTTGCAATTATTCCGGTTATAGGATGGAAAGACTGTTGTATTTTTATTGTATTTTATACTTCAGGCGTTGACTTCTGAGGCCGTAGCTATTCGATGTGGCGGAAGAACGCCATAGAGTGAAGCCTAGGTTGCCCGGAACGTAGAAATGGCCATCACTTTCAAACTGGTTGCAATTATTCCTGTTATATGATGGAAACACTGTTGTATTTATATTGTATTTTATGCCTCTGGCGTTGACTTCTAAGACCGTAGCTATTAGATGTGGTGGAGCAACGCCCTAGAGAGACGCCTAGGGTGCTCGGAACGTAGAAATGACCATAACATTTACACTGGTAGCAATTATTCGTTTTATACAATGGAAAAACTGTTCTATTTATTTGGTATTTAATGCTTCGGGCGTTGGCTTCTAAGGCCCTAACTGTTTGATCTGGTGGAGCTACGCCCTAGGGTGAAGCCGAGGTTGCCCGGAACGAAGAAATGACCATAACTTTCACACTGGTTGCTATTATTCGTTTTATACGATGGAAAAACTGATATATTTATATTGTACTTTATGCTTCTGTCGTTGACTTCTTAGGCCCTAACTGTTCGATCTAGTAGAGCAACGCCCTAGAGTGAAGCCTAGGTTGCCTGGAACGTAGAAATGACCATTACTTTCACACGGGTTGCAATTATTCCTGTTATAGGATGGAAAGACTGTTGTATTTTTATTGTATTTTATACTTCAGGCGTTGACTTCTGAGGCCGTAGCTATTCGATGTGGTGGAAGAACGCCATAGAGTGAAGCCTAGGTGGCCCGGAACGTAGAAATGGCCATCACTTTCAAACTGGTTGCAATTATTCCTGTTATATGATGGAAACACTGTTGTATTTATATTGTATTTTATGGTTCGGGCGTTGACTTCTAAGGCCCTAACTATTCAATCTGTTGGGGCAACGCCCTAGGGTGAAGCCTAGGTAGCTCGGAAAGTAGAAATGACCATAAGTTTCATACTGGTTGCAATTATTCGTTTTATACGATGGAAAAGCTGTTGTATTTATATCGTATTTTATGCTTCTGGCGTTGACTTCTAAGGCACTAACTATTCGATCTGGTGGAGCAACGCCCTAAAGTGAATCCTAGGTTGCCCGGAGCGTAGAATTGGCCATCAATTTCGAACTGGTTGCTATTATTCCTGTTATATGATGGAAACACTGTTGTATTTTTATTGCATTTTATGGTTCGGGCGTTGACTTCTAAGGCCCTAACTATTCAATCTGTTGGAGCATCGCCCTAGGGTGAAGCCTAGGTTGCTCGGAAAGTAGAAATGACCATAAGTTTCATACTGGTTGCAATTATTCGTTTTATACGATGGAAAATCTGTTGTATTTATATTGTATTTTATGCTTCTGGCGTTTACTTCTAAGGCACTAACTATTCGATCTGGTGGAGCAACGCCCTAGAGTGAATCCTAGGTTGCCCGGAACGTAGAATTGGCCATCAGTTTCAAACTGGTTGCAATTAATCCAGTTATACGATGGAAAAACTGTTGTATTCTTATTTCATTTTATGCTTCTGGCGTTCACTTCTTAGGCTCTAACTATTCGATCTGGTGGAACAACGGATTAGGGTGAAGCCTAGGTTGCCCGGAACGTAGAAATGGCCATAACCTTTACACTGGTAGCAATTATTCGTTTTATACAATGGAAAAACTGTTCTATTTATTTGGTATTTAATGCTTCAGGCGTTGGCTTCTAAGGCCCTAACTGTTTGATCTGGTGGAGCAACGCCCTAGAGTGAAGCCTAGGTTGCCTGGAACGTAGAAATGACCATCACTTTCACACGGGTTGCAATTATTCCGGTTATAGGATGGAAAGACTGTTGTATTTTTATTGTATTTTATACTTCAGGCGTTGACTTCTTAGGCCGTATCTATTCGGTCTGGTGGAGCAACGCCCTGGAGTGAAACCTAGGTTGCCCGGAACGAAGAATTGGCCATCACTTTCAAACTGGTTGCAATTATTGCTGATAGATGATGGTAACACTGTTGTATTTTTTTTGCATTTTATGGTTCGGGCGTTGACTTCTAAGGCCCTAACTATTCAATCTGTTGGAGCAACGCCCTAGTGTGAAGCCTAGGTAGCTCGGAAAGTAGAAATGACCATAAGTTTCATACTGGTTGCAATTATTCGTTTTATACGATGGAAAAACTGTTGTATTTATATTGTATTTTATGCTTCTGGCGTTGTCTTCTAAGGCACTAACTATTCGATCTGGTGGAGCAACGCCCTAGAGTGAAGCCTAGGTTGCCCGGAACGTAGAATTGGCCATCACTTTCAAACTGGTTGCAATTATTCCTGTTATATGATGGAAACACTGTTGTATTTTTATTGTATTTTATACTTCAGGCGTTGACTTCTGAGGCCGTAGCTATTCGATGTGGTGGAAGAACGCCATAGAGTGAAGCCTAGGTTGCCCGGAACGTAGAAATGACCATAACTTTTACACTGGTAGCAATTATTCGTTTTATACAATGGAAAAACTGTTCTATTTATTTTGTATTTTATGCTTCGGGCGTTGACTTCTAAGGCCCTAACTGTTTGATCTGGTGGAGCAACGCCCTAAAGTGAATCCTAGGTTGCCCGGAGCGTAGAATTGGCCATCACTTTCAAACTGGTTGCAATTATTCCTGTTATATGATGGAAACACTGTTGTATTTTTATTGCATTTTATGCTTCGGGCGTTGACCTCTAAGGCCCTAACAATTCAATCTGTTGGAGCAACGCCCTAGGGTGAAGCCTAGGTTGCTCGGAAAGTAGAAATGACCATAAGTTTCATACTGGTTGCAATTATTCGTTTTATACGATGGAAAAAGTGTTGTATTTATATTGTACTTTTTGCTTCTGGCGTTGACTTCTAAGGCCCTAGCTATTCCATCCAGTACAGCAACGCCCTAGAGTGTAGCCTAGGTTGCCCGGAAAGGAGAAATGACCATCACTTTCAAACTGGTTGCAATTAATCCAGTTATACGATGGAAAGACTGTTGTATTTTTATTGCATTTTATGCTTCTGGCGTTCACTTCTTAGGCCCTAACTATTCGATCTGGTGGAACAACGGCTTAGGGTGAAGCCTAGGTTGCCCGGAACGTAGAATTGGCCATCACTTTCAAACTGGTTGCAATTATTCCTGATAGATGAAGGAAACACTGTTGTATTTTTTTTGCATTTTATGGTTCGGGCGTTGACTTCTAAGGCCCTAACTATTGAATCTGTTGGAGCAACGCCCTAGGGTGATGCCTAGGTAGCTCGGAAAGTAGAAATGACCATAAGTTTCATACTGGTTGCAATTATTCGTTTTATACGATGGAAAAACAGTTGTATATATATTGTATTTTATGCTTCTGGCGTTATCTTCTAAGGCACTAACTATTCGATCTGGTGGAGCAACGCCCTAGAGTGCAGCCTAGGTTGCCCGGAACGTAGAATTGGCCATTACTTTCAAACTGGTTGCAATTATTCCTGTTATATGATGGAAACAATGTTGTATTTTCTTTGCATTTTATGGTTCGGGCGTTGGCTTTTGAGGCCCTAACTATTCAATCTGTTGGAGCAACGCCCTAGGGTGAAGCCTAGGTTGCTCGGAAAGTAGAAATGACCATAAGTTTCATACTGGTTGCAATTATTCGTTTTATACGATGGAAAATCTGTTGTATTTATATTGTATTTTATGCTTCTGGCGTTGGCTCCTAAGGCACTACCTATTCGACCTGGTGGAGCAACGCCCTAGAGTGAATCCTAGGTTGCCCGGAACGTAGAATTGGCCATCACTTTCAAACTGGTTGCAATTAATCCAGTTATGCGATGGAAAAACTGATATATTTATATTGTATTTTATGCTTCTGTCGTTGACTTCTGAGGCCGTAGCGATTCGATGTGGTGGAAGAACGCCATAGAGTGAAGCCTAGGTTGCCCGGAATGTAGAAATGACCATAACTTTTACACTGGTAGCAATTATTCGTTTTATACAATGGAAAAACTGTTCTATTTATTTTGTATTTTATGCTTCGGGCGTTGACTTCTAAGGCCCTAACTGTTTGATCTGGTGGATCAACGCCCTAGAGCGAAGCCTAGGTTGCCCGGAACGTAGAATTGGCCATCACTTTCAAACTGGTTGCAATTAATCCAGTTATACGATGGAAAAACTGTTGTATTTTTATTGCATTTTATGCTTCTGGCGTTCACTTCTTAGGCCCTAACTATTCGATCTGGTGGAACAACGGCTTAAGGTGAAGCCTAACTTGCTCGGAAAGTAGAAATGACCATAAGTTTCATACTGGTTTCAATTATTCGTTTTATACGATGGAAATGCTGTTGTATTTATATTGTATTTTATGCTTCTGGCGTTGACTTCTAAGGCACTAACTATTCGATCTGGTGGAGCAACGCAATAGAGTGATGCCTAGGTTGCCCGGAACGTAGAATTGGCCATAACTTTTACACTGGTAGCAATTATTCGTTTTATACAATGGAAAAACTGTTCTATTTATTTGGTATTTAATGCTTCGAGCGTTGGCTTCTGAGGCCCAAACTGTTTGATCTGGTGGCGCAACGCCCTAGAGTGAAGCCTAGGTTCCCCGGAATGTAGAAATGACCATAACTTTCACCCTGGCTGCTATTATTCGTTTTATACGATGGAAAAACTGATATATTTATATTGTATTTTATGCTTCTGTCGTTGACTTCTTAGGCCCTAACTATTCGATCTGGTGGAACAACGGCTTAGGGTGAAGCCTAGGTTGCCCGGAACGTAGAATTGGCCATCACTTTCAAACTGGTTGCAATTATTCCTGATAGATGATGGAAACACTGTTGTATTTTTTTTGCATTTTATGGTTCGGGCGTTGACTTCTAAGGCCCTAACTATTGAATCTGTTGGAGCAACGCCCTAGGGTGAAGCCTAGGTAGCTCGGAAAGTAGAAATGACCATAAGTTTCATACTGGTTGCAATTATTCGTTTTATACGCTGGAAAAACTGTTGTATATATATTGTATTTTATGATTCTGGCGTTGTCTTCTAAGGCACTAACTATTCGATCTGGTGGAGCAACGCCCTAGAGTGCAGTCTAGGTTGCCTGGAACGTAGAATTGGCCATCACTTTCAAACTGGTTGCAATTATTCCTGTTATATGATGGAAACACTGTTGTATTTTTTTTGCATTTTATGGTTCGGGCGTTGACTTCTAAGACCCTAACTATTCAATCTGTTGGAGCAACGCCCTAGGGTGAAGCCTAGGTTGCTCGGAAAGTAGAAATGTCCATAAGATTCATACTGGCTGCAATTATTCGTTTTATACAATGAAAAAACTGTTGTATTTATATTGTATTTTATGCTTCTGGCGTTGACTTCTAAAGCACTAACTATTCGATCTGGTGGAGCAACGCCCTAGAGTGAATCCTAGGTTGCCCAGAACGTAGAATTGGCCATCACTTTCAAACTGGTTGCAATTATTCCTGTTATATGATGGAAATACTGTTGTATTTTTTTTGCATTTTATGGTTCGGGCGTTGGCTTCTGAGGCCCTAACTATTCAATCTGTTGGAGCAACGCCCTAGGGTGAAGCCTAGGTTGCTCGGAATGTAGAAATGACCATAAGTTTCATACTGGTTGCAATTATTCGTTTTATACAATGGAAAAACTGTTCTATTTATTTGGTATTTAATGCTTCGGGCGTTGGCTTCTAAGGCCCTAACTTTTGGATCTGGTGGAGCAACGCCCTAGAGTGAAGCCTAGGTTGCCCGGAACGAAGAAATGACCATAACTTTCACACTGGCTGCTATTATTCGTTTTATGCGATGGAAAAACTGATATATTTATATTGTATTTTATGCTTCTGTCGTTGACTTCTGAGGCCGTAGCTATTCGATGTGGTGGAAGAACGCCATAGAGTGAAGCCTAGGTTGCCCGGAATGTAGAAATGACCATAACTTTTACACTGGTAGCAATTATTCGTTTTATACAATGGAAAAACTGTTCTATTTATTTTGTATTTTATGCTTCGGGCGTTGACTTCTAAGGCCCTAACTGTTTGATCTGGTGGAGCAACGCCCTAGAGTGAAGCCGAGGTTGCCCGGAACGAAGAAATGACCATAACTTTCACACTGGCTGCTATTATTCGTTTTATACGATGGAAAAACTGATATATTTATATTGTACTTTATGCTTCTGGCGTTGACTTCTAAGGCCCTAGCTGTACGATCTAGTAGAGCAACGCCCTAGAGTGTAGCCTAGGTTGCCCGGAAAGGAGAAATGACCATCACTTTCAAACTGGTTGCAATTAATCGAGTTATACGATGGAAAAACTGTTGTATTTTTATTGCATTTTATGCTTCTGGCGTTCACTTCTTAGGCCCTAACTATTCGATCTGGTGGAACAACGCCCTAGAGTGAAGCCTACGTTGCCTGGAACGTAGAAATGACCATCACTTTCACACGGGTTGCAATTATTCCGGTTATAGGATGGAAAGACTGTTGTATTTTTATTGTATTTTATACTTCAGGCGTTGACTTCTGAGGCCGTAGCTATTCGATGTGGCGGAAGAACGCCATAGAGTGAAGCCTAGGATGCCCGGAACGTAGAAATGGCCATCACTTTCAAACTGGTTGCAATTATTCCTGTTATATGATGGAAACACTGTTGTATTTATATTGTATTTTATGCCTCTGGCGTTGACTTCTAAGGCCGTAGCTATTAGATGTGGTGGAGCAACGCCCTAGAGAGACGCCTAGGGTGCTCGGAACGTAGAAATGACCATTACTTTCACACTGGTTGCAATTATTCGTATTATACGATGGAAAAGCTGTTGTATTTATATCGTATTTTATGCTTCTGGCGTTGACTTCTAAGGCACTAACTATTCGATCTGGTGGAGCAACGCCCTAGAGTGAATCCTAGGTTGCCCGGAGCGTAGAATTGGCCATCACTTTCAAACTGGTTGCAATTATTCCTGTTATATGATGGAAACACTGTTGTATTTTTATTGCATTTTATGCTTCGGGCGTTGACTTCTAAGGCCCTAACAATTCAATCTGTTGGAGCAACGCCCTAGGGTGAAGCCTAGGTTGCTCGGAAAGTAGAAATGACCATAAGTTTCATACTGGTTGCAATTATTCGTTTTATACGATGGAAAATCTGTTGTATTTATATTGTATTTTATGCTTCTGGCGTTGGCTCCTAAGGCACTACCTATTCGACCTGGTGGAGCAACGCCCTAGAGTGAATCCTAGGTTGCCCGGAACGTAGAATTGGCCATCACTTTCAAACTGGTTGCAATTAATCCAGTTATACGATGGAAAAACTGTTGTATTTTTATTGCATTTTATGCTTCTGGCGTTCACTTCTTAGGCCCTAACTATTCGATCTGGTGGAACAACCGCTTAAGGTGAAGCCTAACTTGCTCGGAAAGTAGAAATGACCATAAGTTTCATACTGGTTTCAATTATTCGTTTTATACGATGGAAAAGCTGTTGTATTTATATTGTATTTTATGCTTCTGGCGTTGACTTCTAAGGCACTAACTATTCGATCTGGTGGAGCAACGCAATAGAGTGATGCCTAGGTTGCCCGGAACGTAGAATTGGCCATAACTTTTACACTGGTAGCAATTATTCGTTTTATACAATGGAAAAACTGTTCTATTTATTTGGTATTTAATGCTTCGAGCGTTGGCTTCTGAGGCCCAAACTGTTTGATCTGGTGGCGCAACGCCCTAGAGTGAAGCCTAGGTTCCCCGGAATGTAGAAATGACCATAACTTTCACACTGGCTGCTATTATTCGTTTTATACGATGGAAAAACTGATATATTTATATTGTATTTTATGCTTCTGTCGTTGACTTCTTAGGCCCTAACTATTCGATCTGGTGGAACAACGGCTTAGGGTGAAGCCTAGGTTGCCCGGAACGTAGAATTGGCCATCACTTTCAAACTGGTTGCAATTATTCCTGATAGATGATGGAAACACTGTTGTATTTTTTTTGCATTTTATGGTTCGGGCGTTGACTTCTAAGGCCCTAACTATTGAATCTGTTGGAGCAACGCCCTAGGGTGAAGCCTAGGTAGCTCGGAAAGTAGAAATGACCATAAGTTTCATACTGGTTGCAATTATTCGTTTTATACGCTGGAAAGACTGTTGTATATATATTGTATTTTATGCTTCTGGCGTTGTCTTCTAAGGCACTAACTATTCGATCTGGTGGAGCAACGCCCTAGAGTGCAGCCTAGGTTGCCCGGAACGTAGAATTGGCCATCACTTTCAAACTGGTTGCAATTATTCCTGTTATATGATGGAAACACTGTTGTATTTTTTTTGCATTTTATGGTTCGGGCGTTGACTTCTAAGACCCTAACTATTCAATCTGTTGGAGCAACGCCCTAGGGTGAAGCCTAGGTTGCTCGGAAAGTAGAAATGTCCATAAGATTCATACTGGTTGCAATTATTCGTTTTATACAATGAAAAAACTGTTGTATTTATATTGTATTTTATGCTTCTGGCGTTGACTTCTAAAGCACTAACTATTCGATCTGGTGGAGCAACGCCCTAGAGTGAATCCTAGGTTGCCCAGAACGTAGAATTGGCCATCACCTTCAAACTGGTTGCAATTATTCCTGTTATATGATGGAAACACTGTTGTATTTTTTTTGCATTTTATGGTTCGGGCGTTGGCTTCTGAGGCCCTAACTATTCAATCTGTTGGAGCAACGCCCTAGGGTGAAGCCTAGGTTGCTCGGAATGTAGAAATGACCATAAGTTTCATACTGGTTGCAATTATTCGTTTTATACAATGGAAAAACTGTTCTATTTATTTGGTATTTAATGCTTCGGGCGTTGGCTTCTAAGGCCCTAACTTTTTGATCTGGTGGAGCAACGCCCTAGAGTGAAGCCTAGGTTGCCCGGAACGAAGAAATGACCATAACTTTCACACTGGCTGCTATTATTCGTTTTATGCGATGGAAAAACTGATATATTTATATTGTATTTTATGCTTCTGTCGTTGACTTTTGAGGCCGTAGCTATTCGATGTGGTGGAAGAACGCCATAGAGTGAAGCCTAGGTTGCCCGGAATGTAGAAATGACCATAACTTTTACACTGGTAGCAATTATTCGTTTTATACAATGGAAAAACTGTTCTATTTATTTTGTATTTTATGCTTCGGGCGTTGACTTCTAAGGCCCTAACTGTTTGATCTGGTGGATCAACGCCCTAGAGTGTAGCCTAGGTTGCCCGGAAAGGAGAAATGACCATCACTTTCAAACTGGTTGCAATTAATCGAGTTATACGATGGAAAAACTGTTGTATTTTTATTGCATTTTATGCTTCTGGCGTTCACTTCTTAGGCCCTAACTATTCGATCTGGTGGAACAACGCCCTAGAGTGAAGCCTACGTTGCCTGGAACGTAGAAATGACCATCACTTTCACACGGGTTGCAATTATTCCGGTTATAGGATGGAAAGACTGTTGTAATTTTATTGTATTTTATACTTCAGGCGTTGACTTCTGAGGCCGTAGCTATTCGATGTGGTGGAAGAACGCCATAGAGTGAAGCCTAGGATGCCCGGAACGTAGAAATGGCCATCACTTTCAAACTGGTTGCAATTATTCCTGTTATATGATGGAAACACTGTTGTATTTATATTGTATTTTATGCCTCTGGCGTTGACTTCTAAGGCCGTAGCTATTAGATGTGGTGGAGCAACGCCCTAGAGAGACGCCTAGGGTGCTCGGAACGTAGAAATGACCATTACTTTCACACTGGTTGCAATTATTCGTATTATACGATGGAAAAGCTGTTGTATTTATATCGTATTTTATGCTTCTGGCGTTGACTTCTAAGGCACTAACTATTCGATCTGGTGGAGCAACGCCCTAGAGTGAATCCTAGGTTGCCCGGAGCGTAGAATTGGCCATCACTTTCAAACTGGTTGCAATTATTCCTGTTATATGATGGAAACACTGTTGTATTTTTATTGCATTTTATGCTTCGGGCGTTGACTTCTAAGGCCCTAACAATTCAATCTGTTGGAGCAACGCCCTAGGGTGAAGCCTAGGTTGCTCGGAAAGTAGAAATGACCATAAGTTTCATACTGGTTGCAATTATTCGTTTTATACGATGGAAAATCTGTTGTATTTATATTGTATTTTATGCTTCTGGCGTTGGCTTCTAAGGCACTAACTATTCGACCTGGTGGAGCAACGCCCTAGAGTGAATCCTAGGTTGCCCGGAACGTAGAATTTGCCATCACTTTCAAACTGGTTGCAATTAATCCAGTTATACGATGGAAAAACTGTTGTATTTTTATTGCATTTTATGCTTCTGGCGTTCACTTCTTAGGCCCTAACTATTCGATCTGGTGGAACAACGGCTTAAGGTGAAGCCTAACTTGCTCGGAAAGTAGAAATGACCATAAGTTTCATACTGGTTTCAATTATTCGTTTTATACGATGGAAATGCTGTTGTATTTATATTGTATTTTATGCTTCTGGCGTTGACTTCTAAGGCACTAACTATTCGATCTGGTGGAGCAACGCAATAGAGTGATGCCTAGGTTGCCCGGAACGTAGAATTGGCCATAACTTTTACACTGGTAGCAATTATTCGTTTTATACAATGGAAAAACTGTTCTATTTATTTGGTATTTAATGCTTCGAGCGTTGGCTTCTGAGGCCCAAACTGTTTGATCTGGTGGCGCAACGCCCTAGAGTGAAGCCTAGGTTCCCCGGAATGTAGAAATGACCATAACTTTCACACTGGCTGCTATTATTCGTTTTATACGATGGAAAAACTGATATATTTATATTGTATTTTATGCTTCTGTCGTTGACTTCTTAGGCCCTAACTATTCGATCTGGTGGAACAACGGCTTAGGGTGAAGCCTAGGTTGCCCGGAACGTAGAATTGGCCATCACTTTCAAACTGGTTGCAATTATTCCTGATAGATGATGGAAACACTGTTGTATTTTTTTTGCATTTTATGGTTCGGGCGTTGACTTCTAAGGCCCTAACTATTGAATCTGTTGGAGCAACGCCCTAGGGTGAAGCCTAGGTAGCTCGGAAAGTAGAAATGACCATAAGTTTCATACTGGTTGCAATTATTCGTTTTATACGCTGGAAAAACTGTTGTATATATATTGTATTTTATGATTCTGGCGTTGTCTTCTAAGGCACTAACTATTCGATCTGGTGGAGCAACGCCCTAGAGTGCAGTCTAGGTTGCCTGGAACGTAGAATTGGCCATCACTTTCAAACTGGTTGCAATTATTCCTGTTATATGATGGAAACACTGTTGTATTTTTTTTGCATTTTATGGTTCGGGCGTTGACTTCTAAGACCCTAACTATTCAATCTGTTGGAGCAACGCCCTAGGGTGAAGCCTAGGTTGCTCGGAAAGTAGAAATGTCCATAAGATTCATACTGGCTGCAATTATTCGTTTTATACAATGAAAAAACTGTTGTATTTATATTGTATTTTATGCTTCTGGCGTTGACTTCTAAAGCACTAACTATTCGATCTGGTGGAGCAACGCCCTAGAGTGAATCCTAGGTTGCCCGGAACGTAGAATTGGCCATCACTTTCAAACTGGTTGCAATTAATCCAGTTATACGATGGAAAAACTGTTGTATTTTTATTGCATTTTATGCTTCTGGCGTTCACTTCTTAGGCCCTAACTATTCGATTTGGTGGAACAACGGCTTAAGGTGAAGCCTAACTTGCTCGGAAAGTAGAAATGACCATAAGTTTCATACTGGTTTCAATTATTCGTTTTATACGATGGAAAAGCTGTTGTATTTATATTGTATTTTATGCTTCTGGCGTTGACTTCTAAGGCACTAACTATTCGATCTGGTGGAGCAACGCAATAGAGTGATGCCTAGGTTGCCCGGAACGTAGAATTGGCCATAACTTTTACACTGGTAGCAATTATTCGTTTTATACAATGGAAAAACTGTTCTATTTATTTGGTATTTAATGCTTCGAGCGTTGGCTTCTGAGGCCCAAACTGTTTGATCTGGTGGCGCAACGCCCTAGAGTGAAGCCTAGGTTCCCCGGAATGTAGAAATGACCATAACTTTCACACTGGCTGCTATTATTCGTTTTATACGATGGAAAAACTGATATATTTATATTGTATTTTATGCTTCTGTCGTTGACTTCTTAGGCCCTAACTATTCGATCTGGTGGAACAACGGCTTAGGGTGAAGCCTAGGTTGCCCGGAACGTAGAATTGGCCATCACTTTCAAACTGGTTGCAATTATTCCTGATAGATGATGGAAACACTGTTGTATTTTTTTTGCATTTTATGGTTCGGGCGTTGACTTCTAAGGCCCTAACTATTGAATCTGTTGGAGCAACGCCCTAGGGTGAAGCCTAGGTAGCTCGGAAAGTAGAAATGACCATAAGTTTCATACTGGTTGCAATTATTCGTCTTATACGCTGGAAAAACTGTTGTATATATATTGTATTTTATGCTTCTGGCGTTGTCTTCTAAGGCACTAACTATTCGATCTGGTGGAGCAACGCCCTAGAGTGCAGCCTAGGTTGCCCGGAACGTAGAATTGGCCATCACTTTCAAACTGGTTGCAATTATTCCTGTTATATGATGGAAACACTGTTGTATTTTTTTTGCATTTTATGGTTCGGGCGTTGACTTCTAAGACCCTAACTATTCAATCTGTTGGAGCAACGCCCTATGGTGAAGCCTAGGTTGCTCGGAAAGTAGAAATGTCCATAAGATTCATACTGGTTGCAATTATTCGTTTTATACAATGAAAAAACTGTTGTATTTATATTGTATTTTATGCTTCTGGCGTTGACTTCTAAAGCACTAACTATTCGATCTGGTGGAGCAACGCCCTAGAGTGAATCCTAGGTTGCCCAGAACGTAGAATTGGCCATCACTTTCAAACTGGTTGCAATTATTCCTGTTATATGATGGAAACACTGTTGTATTTTTTTTGCATTTTATGGTTCGGGCGTTGGCTTCTGAGGCCCTAACTATTCAATCTGTTGGAGCAACGCCCTAGGGTGAAGCCTAGGTTGCTCGGAATGTAGAAATGACCATAAGTTTCATACTGGTTGCAATTATTCGTTTTATACAATGGAAAAACTGTTCTATTTATTTGGTATTTAATGCTTCGGGCGTTGGCTTCTAAGGCCCTAACTTTTTCATCTGGTGGAGCAACGCCCTAGAGTGAAGCCTAGGTTGCCCGGAACGAAGAAATGACCATAACTTTCACACTGGCTGCTATTATTCGTTTTATGCGATGGAAAAACTGATATATTTATATTGTATTTTATGCTTCTGTCGTTGACTTTTGAGGCCGTAGCTATTCGATGTGGTGGAAGAACGCCATAGAGTGAAGCCTAGGTTGCCCGGAATGTAGAAATGACCATAACTTTTACACTGGTAGCAATTATTCGTTTTATACAATGGAAAAACTGTTCTATTTATTTTGTATTTTATGCTTCGGGCGTTGACTTCTAAGGCCCTAACTGTTTGATCTGGTGGATCAACGCCCTAGAGTGTAGCCTAGGTTGCCCGGAAAGGAGAAATGACCATCACTTTCAAACTGGTTGCAATTAATCGAGTTATACGATGGAAAAACTGTTGTATTTTTATTGCATTTTATGCTTCTGGCGTTCACTTCTTAGGCCCTAACTATTCGATCTGGTGGAACAACGCCCTAGAGTGAAGCCTACGTTGCCTGGAACGTAGAAATGACCATCACTTTCACACGGGTTGCAATTATTCCGGTTATAGGATGGAAAGACTGTTGTATTTTTATTGTATTTTATACTTCAGGCGTTGACTTCTGAGGCCGTAGCTATTCGATGTGGCGGAAGAACGCCATAGAGTGAAGCCTAGGATGCCCGGAACGTAGAAATGGCCATCACTTTCAAACTGGTTGCAATTATTCCTGTTATATGATGGAAACACTGTTGTATTTATATTGTATTTTATGCCTCTGGCGTTGACTTCTAAGGCCGTAGCTATTAGATGTGGTGGAGCAACGCCCTAGAGAGACGCCTAGGGTGCTCGGAACGTAGAAATGACCATTACTTTCACACTGGTTGCAATTATTCGTATTATACGATGGAAAAGCTGTTGTATTTATATCGTATTTTATGCTTCTGGCGTTGACTTCTAAGGCACTAACTATTCGATCTGGTGGAGCAACGCCCTAGAGTGAATCCTAGGTTGCCCGGAGCGTAGAATTGGCCATCACTTTCAAACTGGTTGCAATTATTCCTGTTATATGATGGAAACACTGTTGTATTTTTATTGCATTTTATGCTTCGGGCGTTGACTTCTAAGGCCCTAACAATTCAATCTGTTGGAGCAACGCCCTAGGGTGAAGCCTAGGTTGCTCGGAAAGTAGAAATGACCATAAGTTTCATACTGGTTGCAATTATTCGTTTTATACGATGGAAAATCTGTTGTATTTATATTGTATTTTATGCTTCTGGCGTTGGCTCCTAAGGCACTACCTATTCGACCTGGTGGAGCAACGCCCTAGAGTGAATCCTAGGTTGCCCGGAACGTAGAATTTGCCATCACTTTCAAACTGGTTGCAATTAATCCAGTTATACGATGGAAAAACTGTTGTATTTTTATTGCATTTTATGCTTCTGGCGTTCACTTCTTAGGCCCTAACTATTCGATCTGGTGGAACAACGGCTTAAGGTGAAGCCTAACTTGCTCGGAAAGTAGAAATGACCATAAGTTTCATACTGGTTTCAATTATTCGTTTTATACGATGGAAATGCTGTTGTATTTATATTGTATTTTATGCTTCTGGCGTTGACTTCTAAGGCACTAACTATTCGATCTGGTGGAGCAACGCAATAGAGTGATGCCTAGGTTGCCCGGAACGTAGAATTGGCCATAACTTTTACACTGGTAGCAATTATTCGTTTTATACAATGGAAAAACTGTTCTATTTATTTGGTATTTAATGCTTCGAGCGTTGGCTTCTGAGGCCCAAACTGTTTGATCTGGTGGCGCAACGCCCTAGAGTGAAGCCTAGGTTCCCCGGAATGTAGAAATGACCATAACTTTCACACTGGCTGCTATTATTCGTTTTATACGATGGAAAAACTGATATATTTATATTGTATTTTATGCTTCTGTCGTTGACTTCTTAGGCCCTAACTATTCGATCTGGTGGAACAACGGCTTAGGGTGAAGCCTAGGTTGCCCGGAACGTAGAATTGGCCATCACTTTCAAACTGGTTGCAATTATTCCTGATAGATGATGGAAACACTGTTGTATTTTTTTTGCATTTTATGGTTCGGGCGTTGACTTCTAAGGCCCTAACTATTGAATCTGTTGGAGCAACGCCCTAGGGTGAAGCCTAGGTAGCTCGGAAAGTAGAAATGACCATAAGTTTCATACTGGTTGCAATTATTCGTTTTATACGCTGGAAAAACTGTTGTATATATATTGTATTTTATGATTCTGGCGTTGTCTTCTAAGGCACTAACTATTCGATCTGGTGGAGCAACGCCCTAGAGTGCAGTCTAGGTTGCCTGGAACGTAGAATTGGCCATCACTTTCAAACTGGTTGCAATTATTCCTGTTATATGATGGAAACACTGTTGTATTTTTTTTGCATTTTATGGTTCGGGCGTTGACTTCTAAGACCCTAACTATTCAATCTGTTGGAGCAACGCCCTAGGGTGAAGCCTAGGTTGCTCGGAAAGTAGAAATGTCCATAAGATTCATACTGGCTGCAATTATTCGTTTTATACAATGAAAAAACTGTTGTATTTATATTGTATTTTATGCTTCTGGCGTTGACTTCTAAAGCACTAACTATTCGATCTGGTGGAGCAACGCCCTAGAGTGAATCCTAGGTTGCCCAGAACGTAGAATTGGCCATCACTTTCAAACTGGTTGCAATTATTCCTGTTATATGATGGAAACACTGTTGTATTTTTTTTGCATTTTATGGTTCGGGCGTTGGCTTCTGAGGCCCTAACTATTCAATCTGTTGGAGCAACGCCCTAGGGTGAAGCCTAGGTTGCTCGGAATGTAGAAATGACCATAAGTTTCATACTGGTTGCAATTATTCGTTTTATACAATGGAAAAACTGTTCTATTTATTTGGTATTTAATGCTTCGGGCGTTGGCTTCTAAGGCCCTAACTTTTTGATCTGGTGGAGCAACGCCCTAGAGTGAAGCCTAGGTTGCCCGGAACGAAGAAATGACCATAACTTTCACACTGGCTGCTATTATTCGTTTTATGCGATGGAAAAACTGATATATTTATATTGTATTTTATGCTTCTGTCGTTGACTTCTGAGGCCGTAGCTATTCGATGTGGTGGAAGAACGCCATAGAGTGAAGCCTAGGTTGCCCGGAATGTAGAAATGACCATAACTTTTACACTGGTAGCAATTATTCGTTTTATACAATGGAAAAACTGTTCTATTTATTTTGTATTTTATGCTTCGGGCGTTGACTTCTAAGGCCCTAACTGTTTGATCTGGTGGAGCAACGCCCTAGAGTGAAGCCGAGGTTGCCCGGAACGAAGAAATGACCATAACTTTCACACTGGCTGCTATTATTCGTTTTATACGATGGAAAAACTGATATATTTATATTGTACTTTATGCTTCTGGCGTTGACTTCTAAGGCCCTAGCTGTTCGATCTAGTAGAGCAATGCCCTAGAGTGTAGCCTAGGTTGCCCGGAAAGGAGAAATGACCATCACTTTCAAACTGGTTGCAATTAATCGAGTTATACGATGGAAAAACTGTTGTATTTTTATTGCATTTTATGCTTCTGGCGTTCACTTCTTAGGCCCTAACTATTCGATCTGGTGGAACAACGCCCTAGAGTGAAGCCTACGTTGCCTGGAACGTAGAAATGACCATCACTTTCACACGGGTTGCAATTATTCCGGTTATAGGATGGAAAGACTGTTGTATTTTTATTGTATTTTATACTTCAGGCGTTGACTTCTGAGGCCGTAGCTATTCGATGTGGCGGAAGAACGCCATAGAGTGAAGCCTAGGATGCCCGGAACGTAGAAATGGCCATCACTTTCAAACTGGTTGCAATTATTCCTGTTATATGATGGAAACACTGTTGTATTTATATTGTATTTTATGCCTCTGGCGTTGACTTCTAAGGCCGTAGCTATTAGATGTGGTGGAGCAACGCCCTAGAGAGACGCCTAGGGTGCTCGGAACGTAGAAATGACCATTACTTTCACACTGGTTGCAATTATTCGTATTATACGATGGAAAAGCTGTTGTATTTATATCGTATTTTATGCTTCTGGCGTTGACTTCTAAGGCACTAACTATTCGATCTGGTGGAGCAACGCCCTAGAGTGAATCCTAGGTTGCCCGGAGCGTAGAATTGGCCATCACTTTCAAACTGGTTGCAATTATTCCTGTTATATGATGGAAACACTGTTGTATTTTTATTGCATTTTATGCTTCGGGCGTTGACTTCTAAGGCCCTAACAATTCAATCTGTTGGAGCAACGCCCTAGGGTGAAGCCTAGGTTGCTCGGAAAGTAGAAATGACCATAAGTTTCATACTGGTTGCAATTATTCGTTTTATACGATGGAAAATCTGTTGTATTTATATTGTATTTTATGCTTCTGGCGTTGGCTCCTAAGGCACTACCTATTCGACCTGGTGGAGCAACGCCCTAGAGTGAATCCTAGGTTGCCCGGAACGTAGAATTGGCCATCACTTTCAAACTGGTTGCAATTAATCCAGTTATACGATGGAAAAACTGTTGTATTTTTATTGCATTTTATGCTTCTGGCGTTCACTTCTTAGGCCCTAACTATTCGATCTGGTGGAACAACGGCTTAAGGTGAAGCCTAACTTGCTCGGAAAGTAGAAATGACCATAAGTTTCATACTGGTTTCAATTATTCGTTTTATACGATGGAAAAGCTGTTGTATTTATATTGTATTTTATGCTTCTGGCGTTGACTTCTAAGGCACTAACTATTCGATCTGGTGGAGCAACGCAATAGAGTGATGCCTAGGTTGCCCGGAACGTAGAATTGGCCATAACTTTTACACTGGTAGCAATTATTCGTTTTATACAATGGAAAAACTGTTCTATTTATTTGGTATTTAATGCTTCGAGCGTTGGCTTCTGAGGCCCAAACTGTTTGATCTGGTGGCGCAACGCCCTAGAGTGAAGCCTAGGTTCCCCGGAATGTAGAAATGACCATAACTTTCACACTGGCTGCTATTATTCGTTTTATACGATGGAAAAACTGATATATTTATATTGTATTTTATGCTTCTGTCGTTGACTTCTTAGGCCCTAACTATTCGATCTGGTGGAACAACGGCTTAGGGTGAAGCCTAGGTTGCCCGGAACGTAGAATTGGCCATCACTTTCAAACTGGTTGCAATTATTCCTGATAGATGATGGAAACACTGTTGTATTTTTTTTGCATTTTATGGTTCGGGCGTTGACTTCTAAGGCCCTAACTGTTCGATCTGGTGGAACAACGGCTTAAGGTGAAGCCTAGGTTGCCCGGAACGTAGAAATGACCATAACCTTTACACTGGTAGCAATTATTCGTTTTATACAATGGAAAAACTGTTCTATTTATTTGGTATTTAATGCTTCGAGCGTTGGCTTCTGAGGCCCTAACTGTTTGATCTGGTGGCGCAACGCCCTAGAGGGAAGCCTAGGTTGCCCGGAATGTAGAAATGACCATAACTTTCACACTGGCTTCTATTATTCGTTTTATACGATGGAAAAACTGATATATATATATTGTATTTTATGCTTCTGTCGTTGACTTCTTAGGCCCTAACTATTCGATCTGGTGGAACAACGCCCTAGAGTGAAGCCTAGGTTGCCTGGAACGTAGAAATGACCATTACTTTCACACGGGTTGCAATTATTCCTGTTATAGGATGGAAAGACTGTTGTATTTTTATTGTATTTTATACTTCAGGCGTTGACTTCTGAGGCCGTAGCTATTCGATGTGGTGGAAGAACGCCATAGAGTGAAGCCTAGGTTGCCCGGAACGTAGAAATGGCCATCACCTTCAAACTGGTTGCAATTATTCCTGTTATACATTGGAAAAACTGTTGTATTTTTATTGCATTTTATGCTTCTGGCGTTCACTTCTTAGGCCCTAACTATACGATCTGGTGTAACAACGGCATAGGGTGAAGCCTAGCTTGCCCGGAACGTAGAAATGACCATAACTTTCACACTGGCTGCAAATATTCGTTTTAGACGATGCAAACGCTGTTGTATTTATATCGTATTTTATGCTTCTGGCGTTTACTTCTAAGGACCTAACTATTCGATCTGGTGGAGCAACGCCCTAGAGTGGATCCTGGGTAGCTCGGAATGTAGAAATGACCATAAGTTTCATACTGGTTGCAATTATTCGTTTTATACGATGGAAAAGCTGTTGTATTTATATTGTATTTTATGCTTCTGGCGTTGACTTCTAAGGCACTAACCATTCGATCTGGTGGAGCCACGCCCTAGAGTGAAGCCTAGGTTGCCCGGAAAGGAGAAATGACCATAACTTTCAAACTGGTTGCAATTAATCCTGTTATACATTGGAAAAACTGTTGTATTTTTATTGCATTTTATGCTTCTGGCGTTCACTTCTTAGGCCCTAACTATACGATCTGGTGGAACAACGGCATAGGGTGAAGCCTAGCTTGCCCGGAACGTAGAAATGACCATTACCTTCACACTGTTTGCAATTATTCCTTTTATACGATGGAAAAGCTGTTGTATTTATATCGTATTTTATGCTTCAGGCGTTTACTTCTAAAGACCTAACTATTCGATCTGGTGGAGCAACGCCCTAGAGTGAATCCTAGGTTGCTCGGAACGAAGAATTGACCATAACTTTCACACTGGCTGCTATTATTCGTTTTATACGATGGAAAAACTGATATATTTATATTGTATTTTATGCTTCTGTCGTTGACTTCTTAGGCCCTAACTATTCGATCTGGTGGAACAACGGCTTAGGGTGAAGCCTAGGTTGCCCGGAACGTAGAATTGGCCATCACTTTCAAACTGGTTGCAATTATTCCTGATAGATGATGGAAACACTGTTGTATTTTTTTTGCATTTTATGGTTCGGGCGTTGACTTCTAAGGCCCTAACTATTGAATCTGTTGGAGCAACGCCCTAGGGTGAAGCCTAGGTAGCTCGGAAAGTAGAAATGACCATAAGTTTCGTACTGGTTGCAATTATTCGTTTTATACGCTGGAAAAACTGTTGTATATATATTGTATTTTATGCTTCTGGCGTTGTCTTCTAAGGCACTAACTATTCGATCTGGTGGAGCAACGCCCTAGAGTGCAGCCTAGGTTGCCCGGAACGTAGAATTGGCCGTCACTTTCAAACTGGTTGCAATTATTCCTGTTATATGATGGAAACACTGTTGTATTTTTTTTGCATTTTATGGTTCGGGCGTTGACTTCTAAGACCCTAACTATTCAATCTGTTGGAGCAACGCCCTAGGGTGAAGCCTAGGTTGCTCGGAAAGTAGAAATGTCCATAAGATTCATACTGGTTGCAATTATTCGTTTTATACAATGAAAAAACTGTTGTATTTATATTGTATTTTATGCTTCTGGCGTTGACTTCTAAAGCACTAACTTTTTGATCTGGTGGAGCAACGCCCTAGAGTGAAGCCTAGGTTGCCCGGAACGAAGAAATGACCATAACTTTCACACTGGCTGCTATTATTCGTTTTATGCGATGGAAAAACTGATATATTTATATTGTATTTTATGCTTCTGTCGTTGACTTCTGAGGCCGTAGCTATTCGATGTGGTGGACGAACGCCATAGAGTGAAGCCTAGGTTGCCCGGTATGTAGAAATGACCATAACTTTCACACTGGCTGCAAATATTCCTTTTATACGATGGAAAAGCTGTTGTATTTATATCCTATTTTATGCTTCTGGCGTTTACTTCTAAGGACCTAACTATTCGATCTGGTGGAGCAACGCCCTAGAGTGAAGCCTAGGTTCCTCGGAATGTAGAAATGACCATAACTTTCACACTGGTTGCAATTAATCGAGTTATACGATGGAAAAACTGTTGTATTTTTATTGCATTTTATGCTTCTGGCGTTCACTTCTTAGGCCCTAACAATTCGATCTGGTGGAACAACGCCCTAGAGTGAAGCCTACGTTGCCTGGAACGTAGAAATGACCATCACTTTCACACGGGTTGCAATTATTCCGGTTATAGGATGGAAAGACTGTTGTATTTTTATTGTATTTTATACTTCAGGCGTTGACTTCTGAGGCCGTAGCTATTCGATGTGGCGGAAGAACGCCATAGAGTGAAGCCTAGGATGCCCGGAACGTAGAAATGGCCATCACTTTCAAACTGGTTGCAATTATTCCTGTTATATGATGGAAACACTGTTGTATTTATATTGTATTTTATGCCTCTGGCGTTGACTTCTAAGGCCGTAGCTATTAGATGTGGTGGAGCAACGCCCTAGAGAGACGCCTAGGGTGCTCGGAACGTAGAAATGAACATTACTTTCACACTGGTTGCAATTATTCGTATTATACGATGGAAAAGCTGTTGTATTTATATCGTATTTTATGCTTCTGGCGTTGACTTCTAAGGCACTAACTATTCGATCTGGTGGAGCAACGCCCTAGAGTGAATCCTAGGTTGCCCGGAGCGTAGAATTGGCCATCACTTTCAAACTGGTTGCAATTATTCCTGTTATATGATGGAAACACTGTTGTATTTTTATTGCATTTTATGCTTCGGGCGTTGACTTCTAAGGCCCTAACAATTCAATCTGTTGGAGCAACGCCCTAGGGTGAAGCCTAGGTTGCTCGGAAAGTAGAAATGACCATAAGTTTCATACTGGTTGCAATTATTCGTTTTATACGATGGAAAATCTGTTGTATTTATATTGTATTTTATGCTTCTGGCGTTGGCTCCTAAGGCACTACCTATTCGACCTGGTGGAGCAACGCCCTAGAGTGAATCCTAGGTTGCCCGGAACGTAGAATTGGCCATCACTTTCAAACTGGTTGCAATTAATCCAGTTATACGATGGAAAAACTGTTGTATTTTTATTGCATTTTATGCTTCTGGCGTTCACTTCTTAGGCCCTAACTATTCGATCTGGTGGAACAACGGCTTAAGGTGAAGCCTAACTTGCTCGGAAAGTAGAAATGACCATAAGTTTCATACTGGTTTCAATTATTCGTTTTATACGATGGAAAAGCTGTTGTATTTATATTGTATTTTATGCTTCTGGCGTTGACTTCTAAGGCACTAACTATTCGATCTGGTGGAGCAACGCAATAGAGTGATGCCTAGGTTGACCGGAACGTAGAATTGGCCATAACTTTTACACTGGTAGCAATTATTCGTTTTATACAATGGAAAAACTGTTCTATTTATTTGGTATTTAATGCTTCGAGCGTTGGCTTCTGAGGCCCAAACTGTTTGATCTGGTGGCGCAACGCCCTAGAGTGAAGCCTAGGTTCCCCGGAATGTAGAAATGACCATAACTTTCACACTGGCTGCTATTATTCGTTTTATACGATGGAAAAACTGATATATTTATATTGTATTTTATGCTTCTGTCGTTGACTTCTTAGGCCCTAACTATTCGATCTGGTGGAACAACGGCTTAGGGTGAAGCCTAGGTTGCCCGGAACGTAGAATTGGCCATCACTTTCAAACTGGTTGCAATTATTCCTGATAGATGATGGAAACACTGTTGTATTTTTTTTGCATTTTATGGTTCGGGCGTTGACTTCTAAGGCCCTAACTGTTCGATCTGGTGGAACAACGGCTTAAGGTGAAGCCTAGGTTGCCCGGAACGTAGAAATGACCATAACCTTTACACTGGTAGCAATTATTCGTTTTATACAATGGAAAAACTGTTCTATTTATTTGGTATTTAATGCTTCGAGCGTTGGCTTCTGAGGCCCTAACTGTTTGATCTGGTGGCGCAACGCCCTAGAGGGAAGCCTAGGTTGCCCGGAATGTAGAAATGACCATAACTTTCACACTGGCTTCTATTATTCGTTTTATACGATGGAAAAACTGATATATATATATTGTATTTTATGCTTCTGTCGTTGACTTCTTAGGCCCTAACTATTCGATCTGGTGGAACAACGCCCTAGAGTGAAGCCTAGGTTGCCTGGAACGTAGAAATGACCATTACTTTCACACGGGTTGCAATTATTCCTGTTATAGGATGGAAAGACTGTTGTATTTTTATTGTATTTTATACTTCAGGCGTTGACTTCTGAGGCCGTAGCTATTCGATGTGGTGGAAGAACGCCATAGAGTGAAGCCTAGGTTGCCCGGAACGTAGAAATGGCCATCACCTTCAAACTGGTTGCAATTATTCCTGTTATACGATGGAAAAGCAGTTGTATTTTTTTTGCATTTTATGGTTCGGGCGTTGACTTCTAAGGACCTAACTATTCAGTCTGTTGGAGCATGGCCCTAGGGTGAAGCCTAGGTTGCTTGGAAAGTAGAAATGACCATAAGTTACATACTGGTTGCAATTATTCGTTTTATACAATGGACAAACTGTTGTATTTATATTGTGTTTTATGCTTCTGGCGTTGACTTCTAAGGCACTAACCATTCGATCTGGTGGAGCCACGCCCTAGAGTGAAGCCTAGGTTGCCCGGAAAGGAGAAATGACCATCACTTTCAAACTGGTTGCAATTAATCCTGTTATACATTGGAAAAACTGTTGTATTTTTATTGCATTTTATGCTTCTGGCGTTCACTTCTTAGGCCCTAACTATACGATCTGGTGTAACAACGGCATAGGGTGAAGCCTAGCTTGCCCGGAACGTAGAAATGACCATTACCTTCACACTGTTTGCAATTATTCCTTTTATACGATGGAAAAGATGTTGTATTTATATCGTATTTTATGCTTCAGGCGTTTACTTCTAAAGACCTAACTATTCGATCTGGTGGAGCAACGCCCTAGAGTGAATCCTAGGTTGCTCGGAATGTAGAAATGACCATAACTTTCACACTGGCTGCAAATATTCGTTTTAGACGATGCAAACGCTGTTGTATTTATATCGTATTTTATGCTTCTGGCGTTTACTTCTAAGGACCTAACTATTCGATCTGGTGGAGCTACGCCCTAGAGTGGATCCTGGGTAGCTCGGAATGTAGAAATGACCATAACTTTCACACTGGTTGCAATTATTCGTTTTATACGATGGAAACGCTGTTGTATTTATATCGTATTTTATGCTTCTGGCGTTTACTTCTAAGGACCTAACTATTCGATCTGGTGGAGCAACGCCCTAGAGTGAATCCTAGGTTGCTCGGAATGTAGGAATGACCATAACTTTCACACTGGCTGCAAATATTCGTTTTAGACGATGCAAACGCTGTTGTATTTATATCGTATTTTATGCTTCTGGCGTTTACTTCTAAAGACCTAACTATTCGATTTGGTGAAGCAACGCCCTACAGTGAATCCTAGGTTGCTCGGAATGTAGAAATGACCACAACTTTCACACTGGCTGCAAATATTCGTTTTATACGATGCAAACGCTGTTGTATTTATATCGTATTTTATGCTTCTGGCGTTTACTTCTAAGGCACTAACTATTCAATCTGTTGGAGCAACGCCCAAGGGTGAAGCCTCGGTTGCTCGGAAAGTAGAAAAGTCCATAAGTTTCATACTGGTTGCAATTATTCGTTTTATACGATGGAAAAGCTGTTGTATTTATATTGTATTTTATGCTTCTGGCGTTGACTTCTAAGGCACTAACCATTCGATCTGGTGGAGCCACGCCCTAGAGTGAAGCCTAGGTTGCCCGGAAAGGAGAAATGACCATAACTTTCAAACTGGTTGCAATTAATCCTGTTATACATTGGAAAAACTGTTGTATTTTTATTGCATTTTATGCTTCTGGCGTTCACTTCTTAGGCCCTAACTATACGATCTGGTGGAACAACGGCATAGGGTGAAGCCTAGCTTGCCCGGAACGTAGAAATGACCATTACCTTCACACTGTTTGCAATTATTCCTTTTATACGATGGAAAAGCTGTTGTATTTATATCGTATTTTATGCTTCAGGCGTTTACTTCTAAAGACCTAACTATTCGATCTGGTGGAGCAACGCCCTAGAGTGAATCCTAGGTTGCTCGGAACGAAGAATTGACCATAACTTTCACACTGGCTGCTATTATTCGTTTTATACGATGGAAAAACTGAAATATTTATATTGTATTTTATGCTTCTGTCGTTGACTTCTTAGGCCCTAACTATTCGATCTGGTGGAACAACGGCTTAGGGTGAAGCCTAGGTTGCCCGGAACGTAGAATTGGCCATCACTTTCAAACTGGTTGCAATTATTCCTGATAGATGATGGAAACACTGTTGTATTTTTTTTGCATTTTATGGTTCGGGCGTTGACTTCTAAGGCCCTAACTATTGAATCTGTTGGAGCAACGCCCTAGGGTGAAGCCTAGGTAGCTCGGAAAGTAGAAATGACCATAAGTTTCGTACTGGTTGCAATTATTCGTTTTATATGCTGGAAAAACTGTTGTATATATATGGTATTTTATGCTTCTGGCGTTGTCTTCTAAGGCACTAACTATTCGATCTGGTGGAGCAACGCCCTAGAGTGCAGCCTAGGTTGCCCGGAACGTAGAATTGGCCGTCACTTTCAAACTGGTTGCAATTATTCCTGTTATATGATGGAAACACTGTTGTATTTTTTTTGCATTTTATGGTTCGGGCGTTGACTTCTAAGACCCTAACTATTCAATCTGTTGGAGCAACGCCCTAGGGTGAAGCCTAGGTTGCTCGGAAAGTAGAAATGTCCATAAGATTCATACTGGTTGCAATTATTCGTTTTATACAATGAAAAAACTGTTGTATTTATATTGTATTTTATGCTTCTGGCGTTGACTTCTAAAGCACTAACTATTCGATCTGGTGGAGCAACGCCCTAGAGTGAATCCTAGGTTGCCCAGAACGTAGAAATGACCATAACTTTCACACTGGCTGCAAATATTCCTTTTATACGATGGAAAAGCTGTTGTATTTATATCCTATTTTATGCTTCTGGCGTTTACTTCTAAGGACCTAACTATTCGATCTGGTGGAGCAACGCCCTAGAGTGAAGCCTAGGTTCCTCGGAACGTAGAAATGACCATAACTTTCACACTGGTTGCAATTATTCGTTTTATACAATGGAAAAACTGTTCTATTTATTTTGTATTTTACGCCTCTGGCGTAGACTTCTAAGGCCGTAGCTATTAGATATGGTGAGGCAACGCCCTAGAGTGACGCCTAGGGTGCTCGGAACGTAGAAATGACCATTACTTTCACACTGGTTGCAATTACTCGTTTTATACGATGGAAAAGCTGTTGTATTTATATTGTAATTTATGCTTCTGGCGTTGACTTCTGAGGCACTAACTATTCGATCTGGTGGAGCAACGCCCTGGAGTGAAGCCCAGGTAGCCCGTAAGGTAGAATTGGCCATCACTTTCAAGTTGGTTGCAATTATACCTGTTATATGATGGAAACACTGCTGTATTTTTTTTGCATTTTATGGTTCGGGCGTTGACTTCTAAGGCCCTAACTATTCAATCTGTTGGAGCAACGCCCTGGGGTGAAGCCTAGGTTGCTCGGAAAGTAGAAATGACCATAAGTTTCATACTGGCTGCAATTATTCGTTTTATACGATGGAAAAACTGTTATATTTATATTGTATTTTATGATTCTGCCGTTGACTTCTTAGGCCCTAACTATTCGATCTGGTGGAACAGCGCCCTAGAGTGAAGCATAGGTTGCCTGGAACGTAGAAATGACCATCACTTTCACACGGGTTGCAATTATTCCTGTTATAGGATGGAGAGACTGTTATATTTATATTGTATTTTATGCTTCTGGCGTTCACTTCTTAGGCCCTAACTATTCGATCTGGTGGAACAACGCCGTAGAGTGAAGCCTAGGTTGCGCGGAACGTAGCAATGACTATAAGTTTCATACTGGTTTCAATTATTCGTTTTATACGATGGAAGCACTGTTGTATCTTTATTGCATTTTATGCTTCGGGCGTTGACTTCTAAGGCCCCATCTATTCAATCTGTTGGAGCAACGCCCTAGGGTGAAGCCTAGGTTGCTCGGAAAGTAGGAATGACCATCAGTTTCATACTGGTTGCAATTATTCGTTTTATACGATGGAAAAACTGTTGTATTTATATTGTGTTTTATGCTTCTGGCGTTGACTTCTAAGGCCCTAGCAATTCGATCTAGTGGAGCAACGCCCTAGAGTGAAGCCTAGGTTGCCCGGAAAGGAGAAATGACCATCACTTTCAAACTGGTTGCAATTAATCCTGTTATACATTGGAAAAACTGTTGAATTTTTATTGCATTTTACGCTTCTGGCGTTCACTTCTTAGGCCCTAACTATTCGATCTGGTGGAACAACGGCATAGGGTGAAGCCTAGCTTGCCCGGAATGTAGAAATGACCATAACTTTCACACTGGTTGCAATTATTCCTTTTATACGATGGAAAAACTGTTGTATTTATATTGTATTTTATGCTTCTGGCGTTGACTTCTAAGGCCGTAGCTATTAGCTGTGGTGGAGCAACGCCCTACAGTGACGCCTAGGTTGCCCGGAACGTAGAAATGACCATAACTTTCACACCGGTAGCAATTATTCGTTTTATACGATGGAAAAACTGTTGTATTAATATTGCATTTTATGATTCTGGCGATGACTTCTTAGGTCCTAACTATTCGATCTGGTGGAACAACGCCCTAGAGTGAAGCCTAGGTTGCTCGGAATGTAGAAATGACCATAACTTTCACACTGGTCCCAATTATTCGTTTTATACGATGGAAAAGCTGTTGTGTTTGTATCGTATTTTATGATTCGGGCGTTGACTTCTAAGGCCCTAACTATTCGATCTAGTGGAGCAACGGCCTAGAGTGAAGCCTAGGTTGCCGGGAACGTAGAAATGACCAGAACTTTCACCCTGGTTGCTATTATTCGTTTTATACGATGGAAAAACTGTTATATTTATATTGTATTTTATGCTTCTGGCGTTGACTTCTTAGGCCCTAACTTCTCGATCTGGTGGAACAGCGCCCTAGAGTGAAGCCTAGGTTGCCCGGAACGTAGAAATGACCATCACTTTCACACTGGTTGCAATTATTCCTGTTATACGACGGAAAAGCTCTTGTATATTTAGTGTATTTTATGCTTCAGGCGTTGACTTCTATGGCCCTACCTATTCGATCTGGTGGAGCAACACCCTACAGTCAAGCCTAGGTTGCCCGGAACGTAGAAATGAAAATAACATTCACACCGGTTGCAATTATTCATGCTATACGATGGAAAAACTCTTGCATTTTTATTGTATTTTATGCTTCTAGCGTTGACTTCTAAGGCCGTAGCTATTCGATGTGGTGGAACAACGCCCTAGAGTGAAGCCTAGGTTGTCCGGAACGTAGAAATGACCATTACCTTCACACTGTGTGCTATTATTCATTTTATACGATGGAAAAGGTGTTGTATTTATATTGTATTTAATGCTTCTGGCGTTGACTTCTAAGGCCGTAGCTATTAGATGTGGTGGAGTAGCGCCCTAGAGTGACGCCTAGGTTGCCTGGAACGTAGAAATGACCATTACTTTCACAATGCTTCCAATTATTCATTTTATACGATGGAAAAACTGTTGTACTTATATTGTATTTTATTCTTATGGCGTTGAATTCTGAGTCCCTAGCTATGCGATCTGGTGGAGCAACGCCCTAGAGTGAAACCTAGGTTGGCCGGAACGTAGAAATTACTCTAACTTTCACACTGATAGCAATTATTCGTTTTATACGGTGGAAAAACTGTTCTATTTATGTTGTATTTCATGCTTCGGGCGTTGACTTCTAGGGCACTAACTATTCGATCTGGTGGAGCAGCCCTCTAGGGTGAAGCGTAGGTTGCCCGGAACGTAGAAATGACCATAACTTTCATACTGGTTGCAATTATTCGTTTTATACGATGGGAAAACTGTTGTATTTATATTGTATTTTATGCTTCTGGCGCTGACTTCTAGGGCACTAACTATTCGATCTGGTGGAGCAGCGCCCTAGGGTGAAGCCTAGGTTGCCCGGAACGTAGAAATGACCATAACTTTCACACCGGTAGCAATTATTCGTTTTATACGGTGGAAAAACTGTTGTATTAATATTGCATTTTATGATTCTGGCGTTGACTTCTTAGGTCCTAACTATTCGATCTGGTGGAACAACGCCCTAGAGTGAAGCCTAGGTTGCCCGCAACGTAGAAATGACCACCACTTTCAAACTGGTTGCAATTATTGCTGTTATATGATGGAAAAGCTGTTGTATTTTTATTGCATTTTATGCTTCGGGGATTGACTTATAAGGCCCTAACTATTCAATCTGTCGTACCAACGCCCTAGGGTGTAGCCTAGGTTGCCCGGAAAGTAGAAATGACCATAACTTTCATACTGGCTGCAATTATTCGTTTTATACGATGGAAAAACTGTTGTATTTATATTGTATTTTATGCTTCTGGCGCTGACTTCTGGGGTACTAACTATTCGATCTGGTGGAGCAGCGCCCTAGGGTGAAGCCTAGGTTGCCCGGAACGTAGAAATGACCATAACTTTCACACTGGTTGCAATTATTCATGCTATACGATGGAAAAGCTGTTGTATTCATATCGTATTTTATGTCTCTGGCGTTGACTTCTTAGGCCCTAACTATTCGATGTGGTGGAGCAATGCCATAGAGTGAAACGTAGGTTGCCCAGAACGTAGAAGTGACCATTACTTTCACACTGTTTGCAATTATTCATTTTATACGATGGAAAAGCTGTTGTATTTATATTGTATTTTATGCTTCTGGCGTTGACTTCTAAGGCCGTAGCTATTAGCTGTGGTGGAGCAACGCCCTACAGTGACGCCTAGGTTGCCCGGAACGTAGAAATGACCATTAATTTCACAATGTTTGCAATTATTCATTTTATACAATGGAAAAACTGTTGTACTTATATTGTATTTTATTCTTATGGCGTTGAATTCTAAGTCCCTAGCTATGCGATCTGGTGGAGCAACGCCCTAGAGTGAAACCTAGATTGGCCGGAACGTAGAAATTACTCTAACTTTCACACTGATAGCAATTATTCGTTTTATACGGACGAAAAACTGTTCTATTTATGTTGTATTTCATGCTTCGGGCGTTGACTTCTAGGGCACTAACTATTCGATCTGGTGGAGCAGCGCCCTAGGGTGAAGCCTAGGTTGCTCGGAACGTAGAAATGACCATAACTTTCATACTGGTTGCAATTATTCGTTTTATACGATGGAAAAGCTGTTGTATTTATATCGTATTTTATGCTTCTGGCGTTGACTTCTTAGGCCGTAACTATTCGATCTGGTGGAGCAGCGCCCTAGAGTGAAGCCTAGGTTGCCCGGAACGTAGAAATGACCATAACTTTCACACTGGTTGCAATTATTCATGCTATACGATGGAAAAGCTGTTGTACTCATATCGTATTTTATGTCTCTGGCGTTGACTTCTTAGGCCCTAACTATTCGATGTGGTGGAGCAATGCCATAGAGTGAAACGTAGGTTGCCCAGTACGTAGAAGTGACCATTACTTTCACACTGTTTGCAATTATTCATTTTATACGATGGAAAAGCTGTTGTATTTATATTGTATTTTATGCTTCTGGCGTTGACTTCTAAGGCCGTAGCTATTAGCTGTGGTGGAGCAACGCCCTACAGTGACGCCTAGGTTGCCCGGAACGTAGAAATGACCATTAATTTCACAATGTTTGCAATTATTCATTTTATACAATGGAAAAACTGTTGTACTTATATTGTATTTTATTCTTATGGCGTTGAATTCTAAGTCCCTAGCTATGCGATCTGGTGGAGCAACGCCCTAGAGTGAAACCTAGATTGGCCGGAACGTAGAAATTACTCTAACTTTCACACTGATAGCAATTATTCGTTTTATACGGACGAAAAACTGTTCTATTTATGTTGTATTTCATGCTTCGGGCGTTGACTTCTAGGGCACTAACTATTCGATCTGGTGGAGCAGCGCCCTAGGGTGAAGCCTAGGTTGCCCGGAACGTAGAAATGACCATAACTTTCATACTGGTTGCAATTATTCGTTTTATACGATGGAAAAGCTGTTGTATTTATATCGTATTTTATGCTTCTGGCGTTGACTTCTTAGGCCGTAACTATTCGGTCTGGTGGAGCAACGCCCCGGAGTGAAACCTCGGTTGCCCGGAACGTAGAATTGGCCATCACTTTCAAACTGGTTGCAATTATTGCTGTTATATGATGGAAACACTGTTGTATTTTTTTTGCATTTTATGGTTCGGGCGTTGACTTCTAAGGACCTAACTATTCAATCCGTTGGAGCAACGACCTAGCGTGAAGCCTAGGTTGCTCGGAAAATAGAAATGACCATCAGTTTCATACTGGTTGCAATTATTCGTTTTATACGATGGAAAAACTGTTGTATTTATATTGTATTTTATGATTCTGGCGTTGACTTCTAAGGCCCTAGCTATTCGATCTCGTGGAGCAACGCCCTAGAGTGAAACCTCGGTTGCCCGGAACGTAGAATTGGCCATCACTTTCAAACTGGTTGCAATTATTGCTGTTATATGAAGGAAACACTGTTGTATTTTTTTTGCATTTTATGGTTCGGGCGTTGACTTCTAAGGCCCTAACTATTCAATCCGTTGGAGCAACGCCCTGGGGTGAAGCCTAGGTTGCTCGGAAAGTAGAAATGACCATAAGTTCCATACTGGTTGCAATTACTCGTCTTATACAATGGAAAAACTGTTCTATTTATTTGGTATTTAATGATTCGGGCGTTGGCTTCTAAGGCCCTAACTGTTTGATCTGGTGGAGTAACGCCCTAGAGTGAAGCCTAGGTTGCCCGGAACGAAGAAATGACCATAACATTCACACTGGCTGCTTTTATTCGTTTTATGCGATGGAAAAACTGATATATTTATATTGTACTTTATGCTTCTGTCGTTGACTTCTTAGGCCCTAACTATTCGATCTGGTGGAACAACGCCCTAGAGTGAAGCCTAGGTTGCCTGGAACGTAGAAATGACCATTACTTTCACACGGGTTGCAATTATTCCTGTTATAGGATGGAAAGACTGTTGTATTTTTATTGTATTTTATACTTCAGGCGTTGACTTCTGAGGCCGTAGCTATTCGATGTGGTGGAAGAACGCCATAGAGTGAAGCCTAGGTGGCCCGGAACGTAGAAATGGCCATCACTTTCAAACTTGTTGCAATTATTCGTTTTATACGATGGAAAAGCTGTTGCATTTATATCGTATTTTATGCTTCTGGCGTTGACTTCTTGGGCCGTAACTATTCGGTCTGGTGGAGCAACGCCCTGGAGTGAAACCTAGGTTGCCCGGAACGTAGAATTGGCCATCACTTTCAAACTGGTTGCTATTATTCCTGTTATATGATGGAAACACTGTGGTATTTTTTTTGAATTTTAAGGTTCGGGCGTTGACTTCTAAGGCCCTAACTATTCAATCTGTTGGAGCATCGCCCTAGGGTGAAGCCTAGGTTGCTCGGAAAGTAGAAATGACCATAAGTTTCATACTGGTTGCAATTATTCGTTTTATACGATGGAAAATCTGTTGTATTTATATTGTATTTTATGCTTCTGGCGTTTACTTCTAAGGCACTAACTATTCGATCTGGTGGAGCAGCGCCCTAGAGTGAATCCTAGGTTGCCCGGAACGTAGAATTGGCCATCACTTTCAAACTGGTTGCAATTAATCCAGTTATACGATGGAAAGACTGGTGTACTTTTATTGTATTTTATACTTCAGGCGTTGACTTCTGAGGCCGTAGCTATTCGATGTGGTGGAAGAATGCCATAGAGTGAAGCCTAGGATGCCCGGAACGTAGAAATGGCCATCACTTTCAAACTGGTTGCAATTATTCCTGTTATATGATGGAAACAGTGTTGTATTTATATTGTATTTTATGCCTCTGGCGTTGACTTCTAAGG
The DNA here is from genome assembly GCF_051401765.1 of Calliopsis andreniformis. Taxonomy (NCBI): domain Eukaryota; kingdom Metazoa; phylum Arthropoda; class Insecta; order Hymenoptera; family Andrenidae; genus Calliopsis; species Calliopsis andreniformis. The sequence goes on from NW_027480428.1 coordinate 5,755,879, forward strand.
CCGTAGCTATTAGATGTGGTGGAGCAACGCCCTAGAGAGACGCCTAGGGTGCTCGGAACGTAGAAATGACCATTACTTTCACACTGGTTGCAATTATTCGTATTATACGATGGAAAAGCTGTTGTATTTATATCGTATTTTATGCTTCTGGCGTTGACTTCTAAGGCACTAACTATTCGATCTGGTGGAGCAACGCCCTAGAGTGAATCCTAGGTTGTCCGGAGCGTAGAATTGGCCATCACTTTCAAACTGGTTGCAATTATTCCTGTTATATGATGGAAACTCTGTTGTATTTTTTTTGCATTTTATGGTTCGGGCGTTGACTTCTAAGACCCTAACTATTCAATCTGTTGGAGCAACGCCCTAGGGTGAAGCCTAGGTTGCTCGGAAAGTAGAAATGTCCATAAGATTCATACTGGTTGCAATTATTCGTTTTATACAATGAAAAAACTGTTGTATTTATATTGTATTTTATGCTTCTGGCGTTGACTTCTAAAGCACTAACTATTCGATCTGGTGGAGCAACGCCCTAGAGTGAATCCTAGGTTGCCCAGAACGTAGAATTGGCCATCACTTTCAAACTGGTTGCAATTATTCCTGTTATATGATGGAAACACTGTTGTATTTTTTTTGCATTTTATGGTTCGGGCGTTGACTTCTACGACCCTAACTATTCAATCTGTTGGAGCAACGCCCTAGGGTGAAGCCTAGGTTGCTCGGAAAGTAGAAATGTCCATAAGATTCATACTGGTTGCAATTATTCGTTTTATACAATGAAAAAACTGTTGTATTTATATTGTATTTTATGCTTCTGGCGTTGTCTTCTAAGGCACTAACTATTCGATCTGGTGGAGCAACGCCCTAGAGTGAAGCCTAGGTTGCCCGGAACGTAGAATTGGCCATCACTTTCAAACTGGTTGCAATTATTCCTGTTATATGATGGAAACACTGTTGTATTTTTATTGTATTTTATACTTCAGGCGTTGACTTCTGAGGCCGTAGCTATTCGATGTGGTGGAAGAACGCCATAGCGTGAAGCCTAGGTTGCCCGGAACGTAGAAATGACCATAACTTTTACACTGGTAGCAATTATTCGTTTTATACAATGGAAAAACTGTTCTATTTATTTTGTATTTTATGCTTCGGGCGTTGACTTCTAAGGCCCTAACTGTTTGATCTGGTGGAGAAACGCCCTAAAGTGAATCCTAGGTTGCCCGGAGCGTAGAATTGGCCATCACTTTCAAACTGGTTGCAATTATTCCTGTTATATGATGGAAACACTGTTGTATTTTTATTGCATTTTATGCTTCGGGCGTTGACCTCTAAGGCCCTAACAATTCAATCTGTTGGAGCAACGCCCTAGAGTGAAGCCTAGGTTGCTCGGAAAGTAGAAATGACCATAAGTTTCATACTGGTTGCAATTATTCGTTTTATACGATGGAAAAAGTGTTGTATTTATATTGCACTTTTTGCTTCTGGCGTTGACTTCTAAGGCCCTAGCTATTCGATCTAGTACAGCAACGCCCTAGAGTGTAGCCTAGGTTGCCCGGAAAGGAGAAATGGCCATCACTTTCAAACTGGTTGCAATTAATCCAGTTATACGTTGGAAAGACTGTTGTATTTTTATTGCATTTTATGCTTCTGGCGTTCACTTCTTAGGCCCTAACTATTCGATCTGGTGGAACAACGGCTTAGGG